>NC_140935.1:153199509-153214509 GCF_014529385.1 Adiantum capillus-veneris
CAACCGTAGAGCATTGAACGCCCATCATTCATCACTATGGGCCAGTACATTCAAGGTCTAGGGAACCAGCTCTAGAACATTAAACACCCACTCATTCATCGCTCTGGTGCCAATTTATTAAAGGTCCCATCCTAGGGAACCAACCATAGAACATTGAACACCCACTCATGGAATGGTTGCTGGAGTCTCTAGGAAATGGAATCTAGGAAAGCAAATAATCTCACTTTCATATTCGGCAAAGGAGGTCTCATTAGAGGAGGAGATATAATAACATTCTCCTTCGACCTAAATCAAGCTCTGCATTAAAGAGGGTATAAATCACTTTCTATGTACGTGATATAGCTCATCAAAGCATGCAAGAAAGATCTCTTCTTCTACCTTCTCTAGTTATACACCATTTGAGAGGGATGTAGAATCTCAAAGAGGCCCAATAGACCGAGGATGAGTGTCGAAGGGCACTCCATTCGAACCCAAACAAAAGTAACAAAATTATGAACACAACCCACCAAGGATAATAATGCCATAAGCAAGTTTCAAACTGCAAGAGCACAATGGCCGAGTGAAATGGCCGAGTGAAGCGAACAATGTCAGCTACTTTTGCTAAAAAAGAATTTGATCAAATTCTTGAAGTGATGATGTTAAAATGTGACCAACAAAAATTTGGTATAAAGGATACATTGACAATATTCAAACTCTTGAATGCAAAAATTCAAGCAGGGGCTTGAAACAAAAGGGCTCTCTCACTAAGCTATACTAGTGCCATCTCTCTCCATCTCTCTCTCTCTCTCTCTCAGATCTCAACACATAAAAAATACCCCAAGGCTAAGTGAGGGAAGAAGATTCCCTCACCTGATTATATATATGTGGAAGGTAGGAGGGCATGTGAGAATAGCCCACTCACCGGGGGGGGGGGGGGGGGGGGGCCAACAAAAAAGGGGAGAGGGGGAGAGGAGAGAGAGAGAGAGAGAGAGAGATGAGATGTTTTAACCTCATAGAAACTAGCAAGCAAACTCAAAAATCTATCGTCAAGTCTTCAACAAAAGGGAGAGAAGATAAGAAGGTGAACTCGCTAAGTTGGAGATACCAGAGAGACAAACATAAAGAATGTGCGATTGTTTTTTTTCTTTTTTCTTTTTTTTGGCGGGGGGGGTTGGGGGGGCACAAAAAGAAAGAGAGAGAGAGAGAGACAGAGAGAGAGATGAGGTATGTGACCCAAACTTCACTCAATCCTGTCAAAAAGTTGAAAATACGGCAGAAAAACACTATCCCCAAAAAATGGTGTATCAAGGCAAGCAGAGGGAGTGTACTACTAGGTATTTCCAAATTCAAAGTGCAATTGAAAGATTCCCAAACTAATTTGTGCACAATACTACACATTGTAATTTACAATATGAAATAGACAATCATTTACACCATCACTAGATTCCACCGCCCTATTTTCAAGTTATATTGGTTATGTCCTTACCACGGTAAATAAGACAAGACATCAATTAGAAGTAAAATCCTAAAAAGAGTTAAAGGAAGTACACCCTTTAGACAATCAGAAAAGGTAAGGTAGTGGCATAGCATCAAAGATGGAGTTCATTTTATATCCAAAAAAATGACACCCCTATATTTGAGGATGCCTATGTTCTAACTCCGGCATTTCATTAATTAATTAAGTCGAAAGATTCCCTCCGACTCCTCTTTGCAAAAGCGAAAGTTTGTTCCTTACTGATTCCCACCCTGTGTCCGCTCTCACCATTGCCACTGTGGAGCCAAAGACCCCCCTCCCCTTTTCCTCTTCTTCGCATCACATCTGACTGTCTGAGCAGCTGCGCCTCTCGCAGAATCTCCATCCTTGCTTCCTTTGTGGGACAGGACGAAGTGCAGACGGGAGGATCGCCATTGCTGAATCACCGCCTGCTGCTGAAAGTGCAAGGCGAGCCCGGCAAGCTGGGCGCTCACATCGATATATATGTCAATCTCCCTTCTGCAGATGTCAACACTAGCGCGGGTTGTACCGAGTTTCTGCATGCTTTCAACACTCCTGCAACGCAATCAACGTGCCTTTATCCCCAATGCTTTGAACATGATGTTGGGATGTGCACGCATTCCTGTCCTCCACCCTTCCCTTCTGTGGATTCCTATCATGCGCCAAGGCATTGGGCACATGCCTTCAAAGGCGACAAAAAGAAAACTGTCCTCCCGCTTTGCCTCCGCGCTGAGAGATGGCATCCATATCTCTCTCTCTCTCTCTCTCTCTCTCTCTCTCTCTCTCTCTCTCTCTCCCCCCCCCCCTCCCCCCCCTTTTCTTCCCAACGTCGCCGCCTGTCGCCATCCACAAAACTCATCCGCTGACAAATGTTCGCCTTCAAAAATCCCGAAAATTCGGTTCAAATTTCCCAAAATACCCCGGTTGCAAGATTAAATCTTCAAAGATAGGAAAATTTGTAGCTTTGAAATTTTAGGGGTGCTAGCTCTAAATCCATAAAAATCTCTCTCTCTCTCGTTCAACTCTCTTCCCCTTTGGCCTTTTCGACCAAGCCAATTTCTCTAAGGCACTTCAACATGCGATTAAATTTCTCTAAAGATAAACAAGTTTGTAACTAAACCTAGAATTTAAATTCGCTATGTAAGCTTTCGAGATTAATTGCTTCACTATTTTTAGACATAATCGCCTTGTTTTGCGATGTAATCTGTGCTAAGCACTCAAAAATGGATCTCTTGTGATTTGTGACATATTACATGCTTGTGATTTGTGACATATTACATGCTAAGCGCTCAAATATACATCTCGACTGTCGAAAAGGAATAAAGATTTGAAAATCTCTAAAAATTACACGGGTATTTTGGTAATTTTCAGACAACCTAACCATCTTGAAGAGGTAAGCTAGAAAGTTAAAGGAAAGTTAAAAGAGAGATTCAGAGACTTTCCCTTCAACTTTTTTTTTTCAAATTAGATGAACCTAAGCATCTCCTCTCCTCTGATTCCTCTAAAAAGAAATGAAAAGATCGTTTTGGCCACGTGCTTGTCAAATCCACTTCATTAAGAAATGAAATGATCGTTTTGGCCACGTGCTGGTCAAATCCACTTCATTCAGCAGAAATAGCTAGCCAAAAATTAGCATAATTTTTGTTGTAAAATATACAACTATCACAATAAAGCCAATATAAACTATCACAATAAAGCTTTAATGCAAGACTAACTTATCAGAGGCAATAAAGATAATTGTTTCAAAGAAACAATAATAGAGCACCTGAGGAGACATAGGCATGATGCCCATAATGCACAATACAGATTGAGATCAACAAGTGAAAATACCATAGCCCTCTCATAGTTTCAAACACACCTACGCAAAGCAAAGCTAAGTGAGAGAAAAGAGATTCCCTGAAATGTTTATATGACAGCATCAGATTAGTTGAGAGGCATCAGATACCCCTCCTTGTTGTTTGTAGAGCATTTAACCAAGCATGGCTAAAATCTCGACCAGTTCTTTGTTATAAATCACAATAGTTATGCTCAGTATGCAAATACATTGTCTGTGCAGTTGTTCATAATAGGCACGGCACAATGTCTAGTGGAAAATCCCCTTGCAATACAGGGTTGCAGGGTCAAGAGCCTCATTTGATGTGTAGCACTGTAGCAAAGGGCAGTTTCTAAGAAATTACATAGGAGAGAAAAAGAAAAGGAGTGTGTATGCTCGCGTACGCGAGGGCGATGGGTAGAGAGAGGGAGGGATGTATGTCAAAAGAACAACGGACTTGTAGGGATGATTAGTAGACAGAAGAAGGGAACACCCGTCAAAACCATAGTCGACAGAAGTAGGGCGTAAGGAAGAAGGTCGTGTGTTAATGCCATGCCAAACATAATAATGCCACCCAGTAGGTGTGAGCTAAAAAAACATAAGAGAGTGTTCTTATGGATGGGAGAAAACCCCAATTTATGGGATGGGCCACACACAACAAATAATCCGTGCATGCCACTATGTTGGGCCAGGTAAAAAGGCTACAATGCCACTAGGTTAGGCCAATGGAATGTAGTTATATTCATGCAGGTCACTCAATTAGGCCAGGTAAAAAAGTTAAGCTAGTAAGTGAGTCCAAGTTTATCACAAAATATAGTGTGAGTGACTGTGTGTGTATGTGTGTGTGTGTGTGTGTGTGTGTGTGTGTGTGTGTGTGTGTGTGTGTGTTTTAGAGAGAGAGAGAGAGAGAGAGAGAGAGAGAGAGAGAAGAGATGTTTTAACCTCATAGGAACTAGCAGGAGAACTCAAAGATCTATGGCCAAGTCTTCAACAAAAGGAAGAGAAGATAAGAGGGTGGAGGTGGACTCGCTAAGTTGGAGATAGAGAGAGACAAACATACAGAATGTGCCTTTGTTTTTTGTTTTGGGTTTCGTAGGAGGGGGGCGGGGACACTAAAAATGCACTTCAAACTAGCTGCATTATACTCACTCCATAGCCATCCCCTTAGGCAACTTCATGATTTGCGTAAGGATTACATTCACTTAAAACAAAGTCCAGAGTATTTATGTGCTTTGAACAGTTTTTTTTAAGCCTGATAATAACAATACATTCATATCGCAAAGTAGGTCATGATGCATGTCTTTTTAATAAGAATCTTGGTAGATCCTTTAGAACTTAAGGAGGGAAAGAAAAGCAAAAGAGAAGGAAAAGGCATTGGGTCAATCTTTTTTTGGGAAAATGAGCAAAATACCCATCTAGTTTGTGAAAATTCTCAAAATACCCCTCAAATTTCAAAAATTCCCCAAATACCCTTGTATCTATTTTGGTTGCATTGTTCAAGATTATGAAAATTGAGATCCATTTTTGAGTGAGTAGCACGTAATTTGTCACAAATTACCTCAAATTACCTCACAAGAAACGGCTGATATTTTTAGAAATAATGGAGCAATTCATCCTTGAAGCCTACATAACCAACTCAAATTCTGGTTTTATTGTCTTGTAATCAGCCTTCTTATGAAAAGCTACAAATTTTTTTAACTTTGGAGAAATTTAATCTCAAAACCAGGGTGTTTTGGGAATTTTGATAAAATTGAACGTGCTCTGGAAGGTTCTCCAATAGGCGGCAACATCTCTCTCTCTCTCTCTCTCGGAGGCAGGGTAGGACGCATTGCAGAGGATGTCTTCCTCTCTCTCGTGCAAAGCACGATAGGGCGCTTCCCTTTTCTGTTGTCTTGCTATAAGGCGTAGGGTGTAACCCTCAAGGTGCTTCTTCTTAACGCGTCTTGTTCCTGTAGGGCGTGGCAGGGCAGCCCTCTTCTTCCTGCAGCATACAGCAAGGGCAACGTCTATTATTGCAAAGCAAGGTCTCTGGGCATGAAGTAAAGCACAGTACATGACATGACAATTTAGGTGTGCTAGTAGCTGCACTTTGCTTGGGAAAGAGGCGGACGGAATGCTCTAAGAGGCACCCGACAATCTCTCTCTCTCTCTCTCTCTCTCTCTCTCTCTCTCTCTCTCTCACACACACACACACACACACACACACATCATCCGCCACTGCGAGTGCAGCTCCTTGAGAGATTCCACGTTGCTCTCGATCTTTTGCAGGAAACGCCGTGTGTGGAATCGTACCTAGAAGCACATGCAGAGCAAAGCCATCACGATATGCCATGTGTAGGAGATAGAGTGAGGAAGAGATGCCTAAGCCAAGGTGGTTTGCCATGTGTGAGGGCAAACGTCGGGAGGGAGATAGAGCTATGTGGAGAGAGAGACGCACCTGCAGGAACGGAGAGACACAAGTGGAATGCCAACAATGGCAAGGGGGGGGAGGTATGCAAAGGCGTCCATGGCGAGGGGCGGGGCTTAGCTAGCTCAGATGTGATCCGCCTGTCCGGGAAAGAAGCGTGCTTGGCTGACAGGGTGCTAGTAGGTGGCAGGGAACATTCTCCAAGCAAGAGCACCCAAGTTTGGGAAGGGGACGAGGAGGGAATCTGCAAAGATTCCTACTAATAAAGTTGGACCGAGTAGTAGGGGGATAAAACACCAATGTACATTGGGTTTTCCCTCACTTGGGAGGTTTTTTCCCCCCTTGCTTGTATATTTACCCATATCTCTAAGGCAAGTCTTATCTACGCTTAATAATACAACACCATAAGGGACCTCACAAAATGGTATAAAGAGCATATTTTCCAGTTAAACCAAGATGCACAAATGCTCCAATGCCTTTCATCATGACCCAATCTTCTCCCCTCACTTCTTGGCTAACTGAACATTTTGTCATTTTCTCCTCAGCTTGAAACATCAGCATTCAGTCTAGACCCTTGCAATACGGGCCCTACCCAAAGACAACAAACTAATCTTCCACATAATCAATAGATGTGCCCATCAATCGTTGACCTAGGTTCAATTGATTAAAAGTCACATTCTAGGGAGCTAACCGTAGACCATCGAACGCCCATCATTCATCACTCTGGGCCAGTACATTCAAGGTCTAGGTAACCAGCTCTAGAACATTGAAAACCCACTCAATTGCTCTGGGGCCAATTGATTAAAGGTCCCATCCTAGGGAACCAACCATAGAACATCGAACACCCACTCATGGAATGGTTGCTAGAGTCTCTAGGAAATGGAATCTAGGAAAGCAAATAATCTCACTTTTCCCATTCAACAAAGGAGGTCTCATTAGAGGAGGAGATATAATAACATTCTCCTTCGACCTAAATAAAGCTCTGCATTAAAGAGGGTATAAAGCACTTTCTATGAACATGATATTGCTTGTCAAAAAGTGCTAGGCAGATCTCTTCTTCTACCTTTTCTATGAGGATGAGTGTTTAGGGTCACTCCATCATAACCCAAAAGAGTCACAAAATTATGAACACAACCCACCAAGGATACTAATGCCATAAGCAAGTTTCAACTTGCAAGCACAAATGGCAGAGTGAAGCAAACAATGTCAACTACTTTTGCTAAAAAAGAATTTGATCAGATTCTTGAAGTGATGTTGTTAAAATGTGACCAACAAAAAATTGGTATAAAGGATGCATTGACGATATCCAAACTCTTGAATGCAAAAATTCGAGCGGGGGCTTGAAACAAAAGGGCTCTCTCACTAAGCTATACTAATCCCATCTCTCTCTCTCTCTCTCTCTCTCTCTCTCTCTCTCTCTCACACACACACACACACACACACACACAAATCACGACACATAAAGAATACCCAAGGCTAAGTGAGGGAAGAAGGTTCCCTCACCTCTTTATATATAGGTGGAAGGTAGGAGGGTATATGAGGCAAGCCCACACCCACAAGGAGGGGGGCGGGGGGGGACGCCACAAAAAAGGGGGGAGGGAGAGAGAGAGAGAGAGAGAGAGAGAGAGAGAGAGATGAGATGTTTTAACCTTATAGCAACTAGCAAGCAAATTCAAAGATATATCGGCAAGTCTTCACCAAAAGGGAGAGAAGATAAGAAGGTGAACTCGCTATGTTGGAGATAGAGAGAGACAAACATAGAGAATGTGCGATTGTTTTTTTTTTTTTTGGGGCGAGGGGGGGACCCCCACACAAAGGGGAGAGAGAGAGAGAGAGAGAGAGATGATGATGATGTATGTGACCCAAAATTCACTCAATCCTGTCAAAAAAGCTAGAAATACGGCAAAAAAACACTATCCCCAAATGGGGTAAGTGTATCAAGGCAAGCTGAGGGAGTACACACTAAGTAATTCCTGATTCAAAGTGCAATTGAAAGATTCCCAAAGTAATTTTTGCACAGTACACGCTCTAATTTACAATATGAAATAGACAATCATTTACACCATCACTAGATTCTAGCGCCCGATTTCCAAGTTATATTGGTTATGTCCTTACCACGCTAAAAAAGACAAGACATCAACTAGAAGTACAATCCTAAAAAGAGTTAAAGCAAGTACGCCCTTTGGACAATTACAAAAGGTAAGGTAGTGGCATAGCATCAAAGATGGAGTTCATTTTATATCCAAAAAATGATAGCCCTATATTTGGTCAAATCCACTTCATTCAGCATAAATAGCCAGCCAAAAATTAGCATAATTTTTGTTGTAAAATATACAACTATCACAATAAAGCCAATATAAACTATCACAATAAAGCTTTAACGCAATAGTAACTTATCAGAGGCAATAAAGATAATTGTTTCAAAGAAACAATAACAGAGCACATGAGGAGACATAGGCATGATGTCCATGATGCACAATACAGATTGAGATCAAACAAGTGAAAATACCACGGCCCTCTCATAGTTTGAAACACACCCACGCAAAGCACAGATAAGTGAGGGAAAAGAGATTCCCTGAACTGTTTATATGGCAGCATCAAATCAGTTGAGAGGCATCAAATACCCCTCCTTGTTGTGTGTAGAGCATTTAACCAAGCATGGCTAAAATCTCGACCAGTTCTTTATTATAAATCACAATAGTTATGCTCAGTATGCAAATACATTGTCTGTGCACTTATTCGTAATAGGCACGGCGCAATGTCTAGTGGAAAATCCCCTTGCAATATAGGGTTGCAGGGTCAAGAGCCTCATTTGATGTGTAGCACTGTAGCAAAGGTCAGTTTCCAAGAAATTATAGAGGAGAGAAAAAGGAATGGAGTATGTATGCTCGCGTACGCGAGGGCAAGGGGGGGGGAGAGGGGGGGATGTATGTCAAAAGAACAACAGACTTATAGGGATGAGTAGTAGACAGAAGAAGGGAACACCCGTCAAAGCCATAGTCTACAGAAGTAGGGCGTAAGGAAGAAGGGTGTGAGTTAAGGGATGGGCCACACACAACAAATAGGGCCTCTTTAGTATTAAAGGTTTTCAAGTCAAGGGGTGGCCCATATAGTCCGTGCATGCTACTATGTTAGGCCAGGTAAAAAGGCTACAATGCCACTAGGTTAGGACAATGTAATGTAGTTATATTCATGCACATCACTCGATTAGGCCAGGTAAAAAGTTAAGCTAGTGAGTCCAAATTTATCAAAAGTACAACAGAATTGTGTGTGTGTGTGTGTGTGTGTGTGTGTGTGTGTGAGAGAGAGAGAGAGAGAGAGAGAGAGAGAAGATATTTTAACCTCATAGGAACTAGCAAGAGAACTCAAAGATCTATCACCAAGTCTTCAACAGAAGGGAGAGAAGATAAGAGGGTGGAGGTGGACTCGCTAAGTTGGAGATAGAGATAGACAAACATAGAGAATGTGCCTTTGTTTGGAGGGGATACTAAAAATTCCCTTCAAACTAGCTGCATTATATTCACTCCATAGCCATCCTCTTTGGCAATCATTTGTACTTCATGCCTTTCATAAGGATTACTCAACATATAGCTTGATTTATTCACTTAAAGCAAAGTCCAAAGTATTTAGGTGCTTTGAGCAGTTTTTTTTTTACCTGATAATATTTTTTTTAAACCTGATAATATAATTAAATGTAATGTGGGTACCGTACATTCATATCGAGAGAGCTAGACAAATTTTAAACATTTCTAACTAGTAGGCAGCAAAAACAACTTTTTCACAAATGCATTAATTAGTTTGGGGAGGGGGAAGAAAGGAAAAGGGAAGGGTGGGGGAAAAAAAAGGGAAAGGAGAAGGGAGGGGGGGGGGGGGGGGGGGGGGGGGGGGGGGGGGGGGTGGGGTTGTATCCTTTTTTTTTATGGCTCAAAGGGAGCTCAAGGACCAACTTAGGCATATAGCCTAGTGGTTTACGTTGAGTTTCATACTATGTAGGTGATGAGTTCAAGTGCTACTCATTAATACTGGTTTTAAGTGGTGTCATGGACATGCTAATTAGAGATGCTAAAGGATCTTCGGGAGATTCTATCTAATGAAAAACAAAAGTGGAGCAAGTAGTAGTGGGATAAAACACCAATGTAAATTCGGGTTCCCTCACTAGGAGGGTTTTTCCCCCTTGCTTGTATATTTGCCCATATCTCTAGGGCAACTCTTATCTCTCTAGGGCAAGTCTTATCTTTGAATTTACACTCTCAATAATACAACACCACAAAGGACCTCACAAAATGGCATAAAGAGAATATTTTCCAATTAAACCTAGATGCACAACTGCTCCAATGCCTTTCATAATAACCCAATCTTCTCACCTCACTTACTGCCTAACTAAACATTTTGTCCTTTTCTCCTCTCCTTCAGACATCAGCGTTTAGACTAGACCCTTGCCACGTGGGCCCTACCCAAAGGCAACAAACTAGTCTTCAACAAAACCAATAGTTGTGTCCATCAATCATCGCCCTAGTGCCAAATGATTAAAGGTCCCATCCTAGGCAACCAACCGTAGAGCATCGAACGCCCATCATTTTGCACTTTAGGCTAGTAGATTAAAGGTCTCCGGAACCAGCTCTAGAACATCGAACATCCACTCATTCATCGCTATGGGCCCAATTGATTAAAGGTCCCATCCTATGGAACCAACCATAGAACATCAAACACCCACTCATGGAATGGCTGCCAGAGACTCTAGGAAATGGAATCTAGAAAAGCAAATAATTTCATTTTTCACGTTCAGCTTCAGCAAAGGAGGTCTCATTAGAGGAGGAGATATAATAACATTCTCCTTCGACCTAAATCAAGCTCTGTATTAAAGAGGGTCTAAAGCACTTTCTATGTACGTGATATAGCTCCTTAGAACGTGAACAAAAAATCTCTTTTTCTACCTTTTCTAGTTATACACCATTTGAGAGGGATGTAGAAGCTCAAATAGGCCCAATAGACCGAGGATGAGTGTCGAAGGGCACTGCATGTGAACCCAAACAGCAATCACAAAATTATGAACACAACCTACCAAGGATACTAATTCCATAAGCAAGTTTCAAACTACAAGAGCGCAATGCCCGAGTGAAGCAAACAACGTAAGCTACTTTTGCTAAAAAAGAATTTGATCAGATTCTTGAAGTAATGCTGTTAAAATGTGATCAACAAAAAATTGGTATAAAGGATACATTGACGATATCCAAACTCTTGAATGCAAAAATTCAAGCAGGGGCTTGAAACAAAAGGGCTCTCTCACTAAGCTATACTAATGTCATCTCTCTCTCTCTCTCTCTCTCTCTCTCTCTCTCTCTCTCTCACAAACACACACACACACACATAGATCATGACACATAAAAAATACCCAAGGCTAAGTGAGGGAAGAAGGTTTCCTCACCTGTTTATATATAGGTGGAAGGTAGGAGGGTATATGAGGCAAGCCCACCCAGAGAAAAGGGGGGGGGGGGGGGATAAACCCACAAGAAAGGAGAGAGAGAGACAGAGAGAGAGAGAGAGAGAGAGATGAGATGTTTTACCCTCATACCAACTAGCAAGCGAACTCAAAGATCTATTGGCAAGTCTTCAGGAAAAGGGAGAGAAGATAAGGTAAAGACTCGCTAAGTTGGAGATAGAGAAAGACAAACATAGAAAATGTGTGTTTGTTTTTTTTTGTTTTGGGGGGCGGGGGGGGGATTTACTAAAAAAGCCCTTCAAACTAGCTTCATTAAACTCACTCCATAGCCATCCCCTTAGGAAATCATTTGCACTTCAGGCTTTTCATAAGGATTACTCAGCATATAGAGATACATTTGCTTAAAGCAAAGTCGAAAGTATTTATGTACTTTGAGCCGGGGTCTTTTAGCCCGCTAATATATTAAAATTTAATGTGGGCACCATACGTTCATATCGAGAGAACTAAAGAAATTGAAACTAGTACATTAGGTTTTTCCTCACTACGAGGTTTTTTTCCCCTTTTCTTGTATCTTTGCCCATATCTCTAGGGCAAGCCTTATCTTTGAATTAACACGCTCAATAATACAACACCATAAAGGACCTCACAAAATGTAGGAGTGTTCACCTTCTATACTCTTTATAATGCAGCTTAAAATTTTCAAGGAAGGAGAGGGCATCCACGTGTCACTCCCTCGTTCATTTCAAAAAACACCTTACAAAACATCTAATTTAAAATGCAAAAGTAGAAGGTAAGATTGTAAGAAATGATAGCTTTTCAGAATGTAAGAAGTGAGAAGCCTTTTCAAATGTAAAGTCGAGAGACTTTCTATTCCACATAAAATAAATGTTTAAGTTTGATTGCACATAACACAAAGGGGATAACTTTAGTGGAGGTTTTGTTACTTGATGCGAATTTACTTTTTGAAGATATAAAAAAAAGAAAAAAATTTAGTGATTTTTTTGGTTTACTTGAAATGTAATTTTTGAAGATCTATTTGGTTTTATCTTTTCAAGGGACTTTTTTCAAGACCAATATTGATATGTTTTAGAAAATCTTGGAAGTATGTATTTCTTTAAAGAGCTTGAGAAAAAGAAAAAAGCTCGCCTAACGTCGACCTGGGGTTGTTTCGCTTTGAGGGCATACATGACATGCAAATGTAGGGATCGTTATCCACATTATTGACCATGTGTGTGTGTGTGTGTGTGTGTGTGTGTGGTGTGTGTGTGTGTAGAGAGAGAGAGAGAGAGAGAGAGAGAGAGACTATCACATTGCATGTGTGCATACACATGTACATTTACGAGGGGGAGAGAGAAAGAAAGATTTTACCGTTGAGCTCACGTACTTTTCAAATTTTCAAGATATTATTTTTTGCCATTAGTGTATTTTTTAAAAGATAGCTAAAGTTTTTCACTTGTAGAAAATGGATTAAATGCCCAACAAAAACCAACCCTCACATTAACAACCCAAATGGGTAGAGAGATTTTCCAGTTGATGGACCTTTTACCAATTCTTGGATATTTTGTTCTTTTCATTTTTAAGAGTTAACATGTGGGCCATGATTAAAAATCTATAAATTCCTTAAATTTTTGGCAGACAAGGGTGCCAATCTAAAATCAACAAGATGGGTAGAGAAATTTCCCAGTTGATGGACCTTTTACCAATCGTTGGATATTTTATTCTTTTCATTTTTAAGAGTTAACATATGGGAGATGTTTAAAAAATCTATAAATTCTTTAAATTTTGGCAGGCAAGGGTGCCAATCTAAAATCAAAGAGAGAGAGAGAGAGAGAGAGAGAGAGAGAGAGAGGAGGAGGAGGAGGAGGAGGACAATTGTTAAGTGCCATATTTAATGTGTTGAAATGCAAAGTCCAACAAATGACACAAGAGGAGAGAGGAAGACAAGAGAGAAGATAAACAAGAAGAAAATTTTTAATGCCATGGGAACAATCCCAAAAGATTTATCTCACAACATGGGTAAGAATAAAGTTATTTTTGTTTCATCTTCTCTCTCTCTCTCTCTCTCTCTCTCTCTCTCTCTCTCTCACACACACACACACACACACACACATGTCTTGATAAATGGAGAATTTGAAACGTTGTAGGAACATCCAATGAAATCTCAAAGATCTATCTGATGGTAGAGAGAGAGAGAGAGAGGCGGACCAATCATAGCCATCTATATTTTTCTTTTCAAGAAAATGAGAAACAGGAGTTTGCTTCTCCTTTTTAAATGTCCACCTTGGATAGTCACTTCAACTAGAGGGTTTTGGGGGAGGGGGGACGAGGGGAGCATAGAAACTTTGAATGTCATAGTTATTGTATTGGAACAATAGAAAAATGCCTCTCTGTGACAAACTCAAGACATATGTGACAAATCTTTCCTTCAAGCATATATGTGTGTGTGTGTATGTGCGCACGCACTATGTGTACATATAGACATAATTGGAACATATCATGATGTCTCAAGGCCTATGTGACAAATATTTGCTTCAAGTATATATAGATATATATATATATATACATCCATACATACGTACAAGGATAGAAGCAAGTAAGAGAGTGGAGCAGAGATATTGAATCCAATTGCGTTCATATCATTAAAACCAATTCTAAAACTCACTCCATTTATTAAAAAAAGTTTTATTATTACATTGAATTCTCTTAGATTTCATCTCTTCACACCATGCTAACTTATCTAATCTCTATAATCAAGCTTGGTAGCATTGCTAAATCAAGGTAGACCAAATGAAGGAATCTCTCTCTCTCTCTCTCTCTCTCTCTCTATACACACACACACACACACACACATATATATATATATATATATATATATATATATATATATATATATATATATATATGTATGTATATGTATATATATATATATACACACACACACACACACACACCCCAATAGAATTAGAGCATAGCTAAGTTTGTTGAACAAGGGCTAGCACCTCATGAAAAGTAATGCCTATGAGAAGCTTCCAATCTTGGTATCAAAAGAATGCTTTGCAGCATCTATTAAGAGATCATGTCATGCATCACTTTTATAAATGCGATAGACTATACGTGTAGGAAGAGAGTTTTGACAATGTTCCACTTGGAAGAGAAGATAACCCTATAAGAATAGAGGCATTGTTTCCTTGGCTGCAGCAACGCACGGGTCACATACTAGTGTATATAATACAACTTAAAATTTTCAAGGAAGGAGAGGCTATCCACATATCACTCATTGGCTCACTTGACATAAAGCCTTACAAAACATATTCTCTAAGATTGAAAATGCAAAAGTGAAGTGTAACATTGTAAGAAATGACAAGCTTTAGCTTTCCAGACTGTAAAGTCAAATAACTTTGTACTCTACATAGAAAAAATATTCCAATTTAAATGCACATAACAAAAAAAGAATATTTTTAGTAGAAATTTTGTTATTTAATGAGAATTTAAATTTGGAAAATAAATTTGGCTTTATTTTTTCAAGGTTTTTTTTTCGAGATCAATATTGATATTATAAATTTTTTTGGAAGGTTGTATTTCTTTAAAGAGTTTAAGAAAAGAAAAGCTCGATTAGCATCGACTTGGGGTTGTCTCACTTTGAGGACGTGCATGCAAATAAAGGGGATCTTATTCACATTATTGGCCATGAGAGATCGCATTGCCTCTGTGTGTGTGTGTAAGTGAGTATGTGTGTGTGTATACATAGACACACACACACACACACACACATATATATATATATATATATATATATATATATATATATATATATATAAAGAGAGAGAGAGAGAGAGAGAGAGAGAAGAGA
Organism: Adiantum capillus-veneris; assembly: GCF_014529385.1. Lineage (NCBI taxonomy): Eukaryota > Viridiplantae > Streptophyta > Polypodiopsida > Polypodiales > Pteridaceae > Adiantum > Adiantum capillus-veneris. The sequence continues at coordinate 153,214,494 of NC_140935.1, forward strand.
GAGAGAGATCTCAACT
>NC_140935.1:153219509-153304509 GCF_014529385.1 Adiantum capillus-veneris
AGAGGCCCAATAGACCGAGGATAAGTGTCCAAGGGCACTCCATCTAAACCGAAACAACAGTCACAAAATTATGAACACAACCCACCAAGGGTATTAATGCCATAAGAAAGTTTCAAATTGCAAGAGCACCATGTCCGTGTGAAGCGAAGAATATCAGCTACTTTCGCTAAAAAAGAATTTGATCAGATTCTTGAAGTGATGGTGTTAAAATGTGACCAACAAAAAATTGGTACGATATTCAAACTCTTGAATGAAAAAATTCAAACAAGGGCTTGAAACAAAAGGGCTCTCTCACTAAGCTATACTAATGCCATCTCTCTCTCTCTCTCTCTCTCTCTCTCTCTCTCTCTCTCTCTCTCTCTCTCTCTCTCTCTCTCTCTCTCTCTCAAAAAACGCAGCCATTTTTTGACCTAGTAGACAGCAGTCCACTCTTTTGATCATAACTTCTTCATCCGAACTCCAATTTGGGTGATCTATAGCCTCAATCGAAGAGCACGAAGTCCTCTACGCATTGATGTAAAGAAAAAAAATTTCAGAGTTATGGAAGGCATTTCTGTAGCAGCATTTCCGAAGTGAACAGGTTCAACAAAATTGATTCTCATCTCCTATTTTACATACAATGTCTTCCGGCACTCGCAAGGGTTCTTCTTCTTCAACAAGGTCCACAACCATTGTGGAAAATGATCCAAAATCTCCTAAGTGTGGAGATAGCAACACAACCACCCAACCAACGACATCGGAAACCATGATCATGGCGTACTTGGTATCATTACAAGAGACCGTAAACAAACAAGGCGAAGACTTATGAGCACTTGCAATGGAGAATGGCACACTGAGGGTACTTGTGGTTGAGAATGAGAATCTCAAGAGGACACTTGAGATGCAAACAACATGTTTGATGCAACTTGAAGAGGAAGTCAAGGAATGTAAACGCTCTCTTGTGGACTTGAATGCTTTGAAGGAGCGGATGAGCAAAGTAGAGCATGACCATGTATTGAAAGAGGAGAAATTTGACACTATGAGCCGGGATGTATGCAACATGAAAAATGTATGCACAAACAAGTCTTGGGCTGATGTATGTGGTAGCAATGTGGTTTCTAATTCCTCACTCATGCAAGCTATGGTTCAAACAAAGAATGTTGAGAATGTGGATGTGGAGGAGTTGAAGGAACGGGAGCGACGTTCCAAGAACATTGTTATTCGTGGAATTCCCGAAGAGAAGTTAGAGACACCTCCTTCTCTTGCCATTGTTATTGAAGATTTCTTCAAAACCCACTTTGGCATGTCCGGAGTTATGGTCTATGGAGCACATAGAGTGGGGAAGCAAGGAGCTCCTCGCTCGGGAGAACGGCCAATTGTATGCACCATGCCGGATGAGACCAAGCGAAAGATTATCCTTGATAATAGTTGGATCTATTTGAGGGATACAAAATGTTTTGTATGTGAAGATCGCACTATTAAGCAACAAAATATGCGTCGCAAGGCATATATGGAAAAGAATAATAAAACAAGGAGGTCTCTCATGAAGAAAATGTGCCCAAGGAGGAGGCAAGTCTCTCAAGGAAATAGGGATGCGTGACCTATGAGACCGAGTTACAATTGAAAATATGCTTTTGGAATTGTAATGGATACCCATGGAATGCGGGGGTTGGCATTGATGAACTAACAAGCAAAGCCGATGTTGTACTTCTTGTTGAAACTTGGGAGCATGATACACAAAGGATTAACGGCTTGGAGGATTACAATGTACATTCATTGATGTGGTCAAAGAATCTCAAGCAACGAAGAGGACAAGGAGGGTTAGCATGTATGGTTAAGAAAGGATTGGAAAATTTTGTATCAATTGTGAAAGATGACAAGTACAAACGTTATGTATGGCTGAAAATTATGACACCAAAAAGAGCACCCATTTTTGTAGCCGGTTGCTACATTCCTCATCATGATTCTCCCTTTTATGCTTGCATGGATAGAGATCAACCATTTTCTGATTTGGAAGAGGACATTGCTTATTTCAAAGGTGAAGGTGATGTTATTGTATTTGGGGATGTGAATGCTCGCACAAAAACATTGCAACATGATACTCAACAATTTGATATGCCATACATTTCAAGGGAGTTGGAGAAAGTTCACTTGTATGATCGTACTTCAATGGATGAGAAAGAGGCGGATCACTATGGAAAGTTACTTTTACACATGTGTAATAGCACGGGTATGCTCATTGCCAATGGTGTATCTTTGTGGAGTGGAACCAATGGATTTACATGTAGGAGACATAATGGGGATAGTGTGATTGACTATATGCTACTCTTTGAAGCCATCATGTATCGCATAAAGAGTTTTATGTTTGGTCAATGGACCCCAGAATCCAACCATCGCACCTTATGTATTGACCTTTCATGTGGAGAAGCAACTAAGCATGATAATCTCAGCCAAAGGAAAGAGAAGTTATCACTATGTATGGATTTCAAACGGGCACCAATGTACATTGAAATGGTTGAGCAAAAATTATGGATGACAAAGCTTCAATGTGATGCACCATTGGAAACTAAATGGGAAGCTTTCAAGAAAGCTATTTGTTCTTGTGCGGAAGAATGCTTTGCCATAAAGCATCTCCATGGTATCAACAAAGATAGATCACGCAAAAGGTGGTTTGATAAAGAATGTCAAGATGCTCGAAAGTCCTTGATAAAGCTTGATGCAACTATGGAAAAAGACAACTATCAAAGTCATTTGCATTCATACAAAGCATTGATTCAAAAGAAGAGAAGAAGATGGGAAGTAAAGCAACAAGAATTTCAAGTCCAAGAAAAGGCACATGCATGTGGAAGATTTTGGAGAAACTTGAGAGGCAAGCGGGTTGAGAATTTTGGTAACTTGAGTCTAGTGGATATGTACACACATTGTAGGCAATTATATGAGCAAGCAAATACTGAAAAAATGCCATTTTATGGTTCACTCCCATGTATGCCGTCTTTTTTTACTATTGAGGATGTATGCGGTGGGCTTGAAAAGTTGGCCACTCGCAAAGTGGGAGATCTTCAAGGTATCAAGCCGGAGATAATCAAATGGACGGGAGATTTTATCCATGAGTGGATGTGTAATATGTTCAACCTTGCACTTCAACATGGTATGCCTTATGATTGGAGTACTAATTGGGTTAAGCCTTTGCATAAAGGACGGGATGTAAAGAATGTAAGCAACTACCGGACTATAATGATTGGGTCTCTTATGGCAAAGTTGTTTGGGTGCATAATGGAAATGAAATTGAGTGATTGCGTTGAAGAGAATGACAAGCGTGCAAAGGGACAAGCGGGTTTTCATCGATGCCATAGCACCATTGATCATCTTGTCACTCTTCGTGTTCTCATGGAGAAAAGTCGGTTGAAAGGCAAGCGATTGTATTGTTGTTTTGTGGACTTTAAGAAAGCCTTTGATATGATTCCACGTAACAATTTGTGGAAAAGGATGGAAGAACTCCAAGTGCCAAGTGAGTTTATGCTTGCGGTTTCTCGAATCTATGAGAAGGTGATTTGTCAATTGCGCATGGGAAGAGAAATTTCAGAAATTTTTGTAAGCACTATTGGGATTAAACAAGGATGCCCATTGTCACCAACTCTCTTTGGTCTATGCATCGAGCAATTGGAACAAATGGTACTTGACTTTATGCAAGAAGAAGGAATTGAAGAGGTCACTGTTTGCAATGCGGTAATCATGCTTTTGTTGTATGCAGATGATGTAGTGCTTCTAGCACACACTTTAGAAGATGCACAAAAGCTTATGGTTGTCCTTGAGAACTTTTGCTTGCATAGTGGGCTGATTGTAAATGAATCCAAAACAAAGGTTATGCTTGTGAAAACCAACCATAAGGAGAAGCCATGCATTGTGTACAACAATGAGACACTTGAAGTTGTTGAGAGCTTTAAGTACCTTGGCCTTGAGGTTCCATCCAATCACAAGTGGCATGAATGTGCTATGCGTCGTTTGGAAGCGGGAAAGAGAGCATATTATGCATTTGAGAACATGTGTAATGCGGGAAACATCAAGTGTTGGGTTCTCAAGAAGTATCTTTTTGATGCATTGGTGACACCGGTTCTTCTTTATGGAGTTGAAGTGTGGGGCGGGAGCATCTCAAAGTCTACTTGGAAAGAGTTTGAGAATGTCCAAAAGCGTTTTCTTACAAACTTTCTCCAAGTTAAGACACAAACACCATATATGCTCCTACTTCTTGACTCGGGATCTCTTCCAATTGAGGTTATGGGCATGGAAATGGTTGTGGAGTACATGATAAAGATGCGTCAAAACCCCTCACATCGACTTCCTACAATTGCATGGGAAGCAAGTAAAAAAGTTCAAAAGACGCATAAAAGCAAGATCTTGAGCACGGGATGGATGCAAGACATAAAGAAGTGGTTTGGGAGATGGGATGCATTACACTTGCTACATGATGCTTCAATTGACTCTCAAGTGAATGAAGCTTTTCTACAACGCCAATGTATTACGGCTTGGGAGAAATCCGGTGGGTCACGCTTCATACATTACACCACCTATATTGCCCCCAACTACAAAACCATGTTCTTCGCTGAGAGAGAAAACCGTATTCACACTTACATGCTTGAGCCTATTCCCTTGTCCGCGATACGCACTATCGCATCAATTCGGCTTAGCTCCCATTTCCTTCGATGCGAGATAGGGTGTTGGGGCAATGGAGAAGAGTCAAATCGATTGTGCACATTATGCTCACTACAAGTTCGAGAGTCTGAATACCACACTCTACTAGAGTGCTCAGCTTTTGATCACATCCGAACTTGCTTCTCTCACATTTTCAGCCATAACTTAGACCTACACACTTTCCTCTCCCAGGCAAAGTGTGGGCTCTCCATTGCGACTCTCATCACTACAATTTTGGAGCATCGAGAGTCACTCATCAGCCATACACATACTACATCACATGTAAATTTGGTCCCATAGGTCATATTTGACCTCCGAGGACGATAATAAAATCTATCTCTCTCTCTCTCTCTCTCTCTCTCTCTCTCTCTCTCTCTCTCACACACACACACACACACACACACACACCACATAGATCACGACACATAAAAAGTACCCAAGGCTAAGTGAGCAATGAAGGTTCCCTTAGCTGTTTATATATAGGTGAAAGGTAGGACGGTATAGAAGGCAAGCCCACCCAGAGGAAGGGGGGGCGAGGGGACCCACAAAAAAAGGAGAGAGAAAAAGAGAGAGAGATGAGATGTTTTAGCCTTATAGCAACTAGCAAGCGAACTCAAAGATCTATCGGCAAGTCTTCACCAAAGAGAAGAGAAGATAAGAAGGTGGAGGTGCTCAGTTGGAGATAGAGAGAGACAAACATAGAAAATGTGCGATTGTTTGGGAGGGAGAAGGGGCTAGGGACTTTCACAAAAAGGGGAGGGAGGGAGGGAGAGAGAGAGAGAGAGAGAGAGAGATGAGATGAGATGTTTTAACCTCATAGCAACTAGCAAGCAAACTCAAAGATCTATTGGTATGTCTTCAACAAAAGGGGAGAAGATAAGAGGGTGGAGGTGGACTTGCTAAGTTGGAGATAGAGAGAGACAAACAAAGAGAATGTGCAATTCTTTTTTTGGTGTGTGGGGGGGGGGGGGGGGGGGGGGGAGATAGAGAGAGACAAACAAAGAGAATGTGCAATTCTTTTTTTTGGTTTTTTTTTGGTGGGGGGGGGGGGGGGGGGGGCGCGCGCGCGTAAAAAGCCCTTTGAACTAGTTTTATTAAACTCTCTCGATAGACATCCCCTGAAGCAATCATTTGTACTTCATTCTTTTCATAAGGATTACTCACCATATAGAGATACATTTGCTTAATGCAAAGTCCAAAGTATTTATGTACTTTTAAGCCTGGTTTGTTTTTGCTCGATAATATATTTAAATGTAATGTTGGCACCAAACGTTCATATCGAGAGAACTAAAGAAATTTAAACTAGTACATGCGGTTTTCAACCACTACGAGGTTTCTTCCCCTTTGCTTGTATATTTGGCCATATCTCTAGGGCAAGTCTTATCTTTGAATTAGCACGTTGAATAATACAACACCATAAGGACCTTCCAAAATGTAGCAGTGTTTTGGAGCTTTTTCTCTTCAAACACCAGCTTTTTAAAATATTTCAGTACTAGACACTGTGACCACTACGACAAATACCAAACAGTTGGTCAGCATAAAGAGCATATTTCGAGTTTGACCAAGATGCACAGGTGCTCCAATGCCTTTCATAATAATCCAATCTTCTCACCTCACTTGCTGGATAAGTGAACATTTTGTCATTTTCTCCTCTCCTCGAGACATCAACATTCACTCTAGACCCTTGCCACACGGGCCCTACCCAAGCAACAAACTAATCGTCCACAAAATCAATAGTTGTGTCCATCAACCGTCACCATAGGGCCAGTTGATTGAAGGTCCCATCCTAGGGAACCAACTGTAGAACATCGAACAGCCATCATTCATCAGAGCAACAAACTAATTGTCCACAAAATCAATAGTTGTGTCCATTAACCATCACCCTAGGGCCAGTTGATTGAAGGTCCCATCCTAGGGAACCAACTGTAGAGCATCGAACAACCATCATTCATCAGAGCAACAAACTAATCGTCCACAAAATCAATAGTTGTGTCCATCAACCATCACCCTAGGGCCAGTTGATTGAAGGTCCCATCCTAGGGAACCAATTGTAGAGCATCGAACAGCCATCATTCATCACTCTGGGCCAATAGATTAATGTTCTAGGGAACCAACTCTAGAACATCGAACACCCACGCATTCATTGTTATAGGGCCAATTGATTAAAGGTCCCATCCTAGGGAACTAACCATAGAACATCAATCACCCACTCATGGAATGGTTGCTAGAATCTAGGAAATCAAATAATCTCACTTTTAACATTCAGCAAAGGAGGTCTCATTAAAGGAGGAGATACAATAGCATTCTCCTGCGACCAAATCAAGCTCTGCATGAAAGAGGGTATAATTCACTTTCTATGTACGTGATATAGCTCGTCAAAACCTGCAGGAAAGATCGCTTCTTCTACCTTTTATAGTTATAAACCATTTGAGAGGGACGTCGAAGCTCAAAGAGGCCCAATAGACTAAGGTTGAGCGTCGAAGGGCACTCCATCTGAACCCAAACAATAGTCACAAAATTATGAATACAATCCACCAAGAATACTAATGCGAGAAGCAAGTTCCACCTGTAAGAGCACAATGGTCAAGTTAAGTGAACAATGTCGGCTACTTTTGCTAAAGAAGAATTTGATCAGATTCTTGAAGTGGTGCTGTTAAAATGTAACCAACAGAAAATTGGTATAAAGAATACATTGACAATATCCAAAGTCTGAATGCAAAAATTCAAGCGGGGCCTTGAAACAAAAGGGCTCTCTCACTAAGCTATACTAATGCCATCTCTCCATCTCTCTCTCTCTCTCTCTCTCTCTCTCTCTCTCTCTCTCTCTCTCTCTCTCTCTCTCTCTCTCTCTATATATATATATATTATATATATATATATATATATATCACACACACACACACACATGCAGATCACGACACATTAAAAAAACCCAAGGCTAAGTGAGGAAGAAGGTTCCCCAACGTGTTTATATATATGTGGAAGGTAGGAGGGTATATGAGGCAAGCCCACGGGGGGGGGGGGGGGGGACCCGACAAAAAAGGAGAGATAAAAAGAGAGAGAGATGAGATGTTTTAACCTCATAGCAACTAGCAAGCGAACTCAAAGATCTATCGGCAAGTCTTCACCAAAAGGGAGAGAAGATAAGTAGGTGGAGGTGGACTTGCTAAGTTGGAGATAGAGACAGACAAATATAGAGAACGTGTGATTGTTGGGGAGGGAGGGTGGGGGGAGAGAGAGAGAGAGAGAGAGAGAGATGAGATGTTTTAACCTCATAGCAAGTAGCAAACGAACTCAAAGATCTATCGGTATGTCTTCAACAAAAGGGAGAGAAGATAAGAGGGTGGAGGTGGACTCGCTATGTTGGAGATAGAGAGAGACAAACATAGGGAATGTGTGTTTGTTTTTGGGGGGGGGGGGGGGGGGGGGGGGGGGGGGGGAATACTAAAACAACCCTTCGAACTAGCTTTATTAAACTCACTCCATAGCCAACCCCCTCGGGCAATCATTTGTACTTCATGCTTTTCATAAGGATTAGTCAGCATATAGAGATACATTTGCTTAATGCAAATTCCAAAGTATTTATATACTTTTAAGTTTGGCATTTTTTAGCCCGATAATATATTTAAATGTAATGTGGGCACCATACGTTCGTATCAAGAGAACTAAAGAAATTTAAACTAGTACATTCGGTTTTCCCTCAGTACGAGGTTTTTTCCCCTTTGCTTGTATATTTGCCCATATCTCTAGGGCAGGTCTTATTTTTGAATTGGCACGTTCAATAATACAACACCATAAAGGACCTCACCAAATGTAGGAGTGTTCAGGAGCTTTTGCTCTTCAAAAACCAATTTTATAAAATATTTTACTACTAGACACCGTGACAACCACGACAAATACCAAGCAGTTGGTCAGCATAAAGAGCATAGTTCCAGTTTAACCAAGATGCACAGGTGCTCCAATGCCTTTCATAATAACCCAAATCTTCTCACCTCACTTCTTGGATAAGTGAGCATTTTGTTATTTTCTCCTCTCCTCGAGATATCAACATTCAATCTAGACCCTTGCCACACAGGCCCTACCCAAAAGCAACAAACTAATCTTCCACAAAATCAATAGTTGTATCCATCAATCCTCGCCCTAGGGCCAATTGATTAAAGGTCCCATCCTAGGGAACCAACCGTAGAGCATCAAACGCCCATCATTCATCACTATGGGCCAATAGATTGAAGGTCTACGGAACCACCCACTCATGGAATGGTTGCTATAGTCTCTACGAAATGGAATCTAGGAAAGCCAATAATCTCACTTTTCACATTCAACAAAGGAGGTCTCCTTAGACAAGGTAATATAATAACATTCATCAAGCCCTGCATTAAAGAGGGTATAAATCACTTTCTATGTACGTGATATAGCTCGTCAAAGCATGGAAGAAAGATCTCTTCTTCTACCTTTTCTAGTTATACACCATTTGAGAGGGATGTAGAAGCTCAAAGAGGACCAATAGACCGAGGATGAGTGTCGAAGGGCACTCCATCTGAACCCCAACAAGAGTCACAAAATTATGAACACAACCCACCAAGGGTACTAATGCCATAAGAAAGTTTCAAATTGCAAGAGCACCATGTCCGAGTGAAGCGAACAATGTCAGCTACTTTCGCTAAAAAAGAATTTGCTCAGATTCTTGAAGTGATGGTGTTAAAATGTGACCAACAAAAAATTGGTACGATATCCAAACTCTTGAATGCAAAAATTCAAGTAGCGGCTTGAAACAAAAGGGCTCTATCACTAAGCTATACTAATGCTCTCTCTCTCTCTCTCTCTCTCTCTCTCTCTCTCTCACGCACACACACACACACACACACACACACATCACGACACATAAAAAGTACCCAAGGCTAAGTGAGCAACGAAGGTTCCCTCAGCTGTTTATATATAGGTGACAGGTAGGAGGGTATGGAAGGCAAGCCCACACAGAGGAAGGGGGGGCGAGGGGACCCGCAAAAAAAGGAGAGAAAAAAAGAGAGAGATGAGATGTTTTAACCTCATAGCAACTAGCAAGCGAACTCAAAGATCTATCGGCAAGTCTTCACCAAAAGGGAGAGAAGATAAGAAGGTGGAGGTGGACTCGCTAAGTTAGAGATAGAGAGAGAGAGAGAGAGAGAGAGAGACAAACATAGAAAATGTGCGATTGTTCGAGAGGGGGGAAGGGGGAGGGAGTTCGACCAAAAAGGAGAGAAGGGGATATATATATATGTGTGTGTGTGTGTGTGTGTGTGTGTGTGTGTGTGTGTGTGTGTTTTAACCTCATAGCAACTAGCAAGCGAACTCAAAGATCTATCGGTATGTCTTCAACAAAAGGGGGAGAAGATAAGAGGGTGGAGGTGGACTCACTAAGTTGGAGATAGAGAGAGACAAACAAGGAGAATGTGCAATACTTTTTTTTTTTTTTTTGGGGGGGGGGGGGGGGGGGGGGGTGGTGGTTTAAAAAAGCCCTTTGAACTAGCTTTATTAAACTCACTCCATAACCATCCCCTCATGCAATCATTTGTACTTCATGGTTTTCATAAGGATTACTCAGGATATAGAGATACATTCACTTAATGCAAAGTCCAAAGTATTTATGTACTTTTAAGTTGGGGTTTAAATGTATCTCTATATCCTGAGTAATCCTGAGCCTGATAGTATATTTAAATGCAATGTAGACACCAAACGTTCATATCGAGAGAACTAAAGAATTTAAACTAGTACATTTGGTTTTCCCTGACTATGAGGTTTTTCCCCCTTTGCTTGTATATTTGGCCATATCTCTAGGGCAAGTCTTATCTTTGAATTAGCACCCTCAATAATACAACACCATAAAGGACCTCACAAAATATAGGAGAGTTCCGAAGCTTTTTCTCTTCAAACATCAGCTTTATAAAATATTTCACTATTAAACATCGTGACCACCACGACAAATACCAAACAATTGGTTCAAGATAAAGAGCATATTTCTAGTTTAACCAAGATGCACAGGTGCTCAAATGCCTTTCATAATAACCCAATCTTCTCACCTCACTTCCTAGATAACTGAGCATTTTGTCATTTTCTCCTCTCCTCGAGACATCAACATTCAGTCTAGACCCTTGCCACACGGGCCCTACCCAAAGGCAACAAACTTATCTTCCACAAAATCAATAGTTGTGCCCATCAACCATCACGCTAGGGCCAATTGATTAAAGGTCCCATCATAGGGAACCAACCGTAGAGCATCGAACACCCATCATTCATCACTCTGGGCCAATAGATTAAAGGTCTAGGGAACCAACTCTAGAACATCAAACACCCACTTATTCATCGTTCTAAGGCCAATTGATTAAAGGTCCCATCCTAGGGAACCAACCATAGAACATCGAGCACCCACTCATGGAATGGGTGCTAGAATCTCTACGAAATGGAATCTAAGAAAGCAAATCATCTCACTTTTCACAGTCAGCACAACGGAGGTCTTAGTAGAGGAGATACAATAATATTCTCCTTCGACCAAATCAAGCTCTGCATGAAAGAGGGTATAATTCACTTTCTTTGTACGTGATATATCTCATCAAAACGTGTAGGAAAGATCTCTTCTTCTACCTTTTATAGTTATAAACCATTTGAGAGGGACGCAGAAGCTCAAAGAGGCCCAATAGACCGAGGATGAGCATCGAAGGGCACACCATATGAACCCAAACAATAGTCACAAAATTATGAATACAACCCACCAAGGATACTAATGTGATAAGCAAGTTCCAACTGCAAGAGCACAATGGCCAAGTGAAGCGAACAATGTCGACTACTTTCACTAAAAAGAATTTGATCAGATTCTTGAAGTAATGCTATTAAAATGTAACCGACAGAAAATTGGTATAAAGGATACATTGACGATATCCAAACTCTAAATGCAAAAATTCAAGCAGGGGCTTGAAACAAAAGGGCTCTCTCACTAAGCTATACTAATGCCATCTCTCTCTCTCTCTCTCTCTCTCTCTCTCTCTCTCTTGAAACAAAAGGGCTCTCTCACTAAGCTATACTAATGCCATCTCTCTCTCTCTCTCTCTCTCTCATATATATATATATATATATATATATATATATATATATATATATATATATACACACACACACACACACACACACACACACACACACACACAGATCACGACACATAAAAAATACCCAAGGCTAAGTGAGGAAGAAGGTTCCCTCACCTGTTTATATATATGTGGCAACTAGGAGGGTATATGAGGCAAGCCCACCCGGGGGGGACGGGGGGACCCCACAAAAAAGGAGAGAGAAAAAGAGAGAGAGGAGATGTTCTAACCTCATAGCAACTAGCAAGCGAACTCAAAGATCTATCGACAAGTCTTCACCAAAAAGGAGAGAAGATAAGAAGGTGGAGGTGGACTCGCTAAGTTGGGGATAGAGAGAGACAAACATAGAGAATGTGCGATTGTTTGGGGGGGCGGAGGGGGAGGACTTCCACAAAAAAGGAGAGAGAGAGAGAGAGAGAGAGAGAGAGATGAGATGTTTTAACCTCATAGCAAGTAGCAAACGAACTCAAAGATCTATCGGTATGTCTTCAACAAAAGAAGGGGAAGACAAGAGGGTGGAGGTGGACTCGCTAAGTTGGAGATAGAGAGAGACAATCATAGAGAATGTGTGTTTGTTTTGGGGAGGGGGGGGGGGGGATATACTAAAAAAGCCCTTCAAACTAGCTTCATTAAACTCGCTCCATAGCCATCCCTTTAGGCAACCATTTGTACTTCATGCTTTTCATAAGGATTACTCAAAATATAGAGATACATTCGCTTAAAGCAAAGTCCAAAGTATTTATGTACTTTAATCTACATTTTTTTTAAGCCCGATAATATATTTAAATGTAATGTGGGCACCATACGTTCATATCGAGAGAACTAAAGAAATTTAAACTAGTACATTCAATTTTCCCTCACTACGAGGTTTCTTCCCCTTTGCTTGTATATTTGCCCATATCTTTCACTACTAGACACCGTGACCACCACAACAAATACCAAACAGTTGGTCAACATAAAGAGCATAGTTCCAGTTTAACCAAGATGCACAGGTGCTCCAATGTCTTCCATAATACCCCAATCTTCTCACCTCACTTCCTGGCTAACTGAACATTTTGTCATTTTCTCCTCTCATCGAGACATCGGTATTCAGTCTAGACCCTTGCCACACCAACCCTACCCAAAAGTAACAAACTAATCTTGCACAAAATCAATAGTTGTGTCCATCAACCGTCACCCTAGGGACAATTGATTAAAGGTCCCATCCTAGGGAACCAACCGTAGAGCATCGAACGCCCATCATTCAATCACTCTAGGCCAATAGATTAAAGGTCTAGGAAACCAGCTCTAGAACATCGAACACCCACTCATTCACCGCTCTAGGGCCAGTTGATTAAAGGTCCCATCCTACGGAACCAACCATAGAAAATCAAACACCCACTCATGGAATGGTTGCTAGAGTCTCTAGAAAATGGAATCTAGGAAAGCAAATAATCTCACTTTCCACATTCGGCGAAGGAGGTCTCATTAGAGGAGGAGATATAATAACATTCTCCTTCGATCGACATCAAGTCTGCATTAAAGAAGGTATAAATCACTTTTTATGTACGTGATATAGCTCGTCAAAACATGCAAGAAAGATCTCTTCTTCTACCTTTTCTAGTTATACACCATTTGAGAGGGATGTAGAAGCTCATAGAGGCCCAATAGACAGAGGATGAGTGTCGAAGGGCACTCCATCTGATCCCAAACAACAGTCACAAAATTATGAACACAACCCACCAAGGATACCAATGCCATAAGCAAATTTCAACTGCAAGAGCACAATGGCTGAGTGAAGCGAACAATGTCAGGTACTTTTGCTAAAAAAGAATTTGATCAGATTCTTGAAGTGATGCTGTTAAAATGTGACCAACAAAAAATTGGTATAAAGGATACATTGACGATATCCAAACTCTTGAATGCAAAAATTCAAGCATGGGCTTGAAAAAAAAGGGCTCTATCACTAAGCTATACTAATGCCATCTCTCTCTCTCTCTCTCTCTCTCTCTCTCTCTCTCTCTCTCTCTTTTCCGGATGTCTTCAGGACTCAAACTCGGTGCTGGTTCGTCCTGCCCATAATCAAACAAAGTGAATGTCACCTCAAGGAACAAAAGAACTACCCATAGGAGGAGCCAAAGAGATGAGCACGTTTCTTCACCTTTGAACTTGGCCACCAAGTAGAAAGCAGAACCTAAGTGTCCAAAGCTTCGCGAGCAAATTGAGGTAGGCAAAATGCTGCAGAATGCATCTGTATATAAACAACATACATAAAATTTGAGAGAGGGGGGACGGATTTTGGGAGGGAGGGGTGGGCGGAGGGGGGGGGTTTAAACAGCCCAAGTGAAGAAGCTCAATTGGAAGCAAATAAGTTTGCCAGAACCCTTGATAACTCGCATGAGAACTTTACCAGACACTCCACATCACTTAAGTAATCACAAGCCAAAAGCTAGGATGCCTTGCAAGCAAGTAAAATACCTCAGAATTGTAAAACTTTAACGGGCCTATTTTGTTATTCAAATCTAGATTCTCAATCCCGTTCACAGGCTGCCGAAAGTTGACAGCAGGACCCTCCGTGGAGCACAGCATGAATCCGATAACACCACTGCCAATCGTGCACACATGAAAATGAGCAACTCTTTTACACAAAAAAAAAAAAGCACAACTCATCCAGATACTTCCAAAGAAATTTTCGCACCTTGGGTAGGTCGGTACACTTGTCCAAGCATACTTGACTGATCCCTTGAATGTCTTTCTACAAGCTGAAAATATATCCTTGATTATGTGCATGTGCAACCACACACTTTCCGCCTGAGTGCATACAACCCCTCCTGGACGTAATACTCTTGCCAGGGATTCAAAAAAGGGAGTCTCAAAGAGCTGCTGAGCAGGACCTACATACAAAAAGATTTTATGAGAGAATCACTGGCCAACAAGTTGCAACAAAGTGAGACAACTGAGGTCCTCACCTATGGGGTCTGAAGAATCCACAATTACAGCATCATAGAACCCATCCGACACTTCCTTCAGGAAGACAGCCCCTACATACAATAAGTGCAAGCATACATCCATAATCTTGAGGCCAAAAAAAAGGCTCACATGCACATAACTCAATCAAAGGCACAAGAACACATCTACAATACTACAATAAAGGATTCAGATCCCTCAGACGCCTTGCAAAAGCACGCTTCAATACAAACATCAATCAAAGTTATTGTCTTACCATCACCAACAAATAGCCGAACTCTTGGATCTTCAAATCCAACAGCAATGTTGGGAAAGAACTTCTTTGCAACCTTCACAAATTGCAACGACATCAAACCATCAGCACATCAATAATACCACCATAAACTACAACGTGCTCTAACACGGGAATCTGATGTCTTGGGAAAAAAACCCAACATAATAGTCCCTTCTTTGTCTAAATCAAGCATTTTTTATGCACTCATAACCAGATTATGTTGATATTCTAGGCCTAGAAAAACCTTTCAAGAATGGAGAAACAAACATACAGCCTTGAGCGACTTAAGAGTCCTGTTCAAGAGTGACATGTATACAAAAAAGCTCAAATAGGAGCACATCTCATGCACTTAAACAATTGTTGAGGCTTACATCAATGACCATTTGGTCGATTTCACAAATGTCGATCTGCTTCACTGACGTGTGCCTGGCCACCTCTCTTAAAACTCCTCCATCACCCCCACCGATAACAAGAACCTGCACATACCATGACAAAAAAGAGTTCACGTTTTGGCATAGGTGCTCTTTACCTAGGATAATGGTATAGTTTGATTTGGAGCTTGTGTGCTAAGAAATTCTCAAATCAGTCTCAACCTTTTGCGGATTGGGTATTGAGCAAAGTGGCAAATGTGTTATCATCTCTTGATATGCACATTCATCACGCTCCGTCACCTGAATAACACCATCTAAGACCAGCACTTTTCCATACGTTGCAGACTGCAATCCAAATTGGCACTTGAGGCTTAGATCATGAAGAAAAAAAACGCAACAACCGACAACCTCGTTGCAAAAACTTAGCTTATTAGCTCAAAGTGCAATTGAGACTCAGAACAAACCTGGAAAACAAGAACGTCTTGAAAGTCTGATTTTCCCTCAAACAGAATCTCCTTAACTTCCAAGGAATGTGCCTCCCCTGTGTTGGCAAATACAAACAGAAGACTTCAAGCAACTCTTAAGCATTTTTAGCTCCGTGGCATCGACTAACAACCGCATTTTGCCCAACTAACAGCCGGAGAAACTGTGAGGGACGCCTCTCCTCGACTGAAACAATATGTGAAAAGGTGTCCAGAGCAGAGTTGAACTGATAACAATCACTAACATGGCTGGCAAAAAGAAAGTAGACATGCAGCAACTACTTTGAAAGTACATGATCCCACTAGGAAAATTAGCATGGCCTCAGATACCATAAAAGCACGTTCCTAGACACAAAGCACGAGCATGGCTATGAGTGCACAAAAATCAAGAATCCCAGATAGCAAATTTTGAGGCCTTGAACAGAAAGGACTGCCCATGTGCATAGCTTGGGCCTCACAATTTCATGACGAGCTTTGCAAACTGCTATCCGGCCAAATACAAGCCGGCCAGCTTGCACACACGTCTGCATGGTGGCCTACAATTGCTTGAGCCCGAGCGAGAGCGCGCGCGAGAGAGAGAGAGAGAGAGAGAGAGAGAGAGAGAGAGACCTGGCCACATGGGGCTGATTTCGGAGAACCATCCAGGAATAACGGAGGAGATGTTGGCTCGGCCAGTTCCAGGCTTCACTCCCTCCATACGAGCTTTCAATCCGGTGTTGCAGGCACGCCCGGGCGAAGGAGTGCAAGCTGCAGAAACAAAGGGCGCTGCTGGAAGAGCCCGAACTAAGTCGTCTTGAAGAGGCAAACGCAAACAAGTCGGAAGAAAAACAAGAAGCGCAAGAAAGCGCCCACTTCCTCTGTGTGGATTGAGTAACGCAATTGGAGAGCTCACCGCGTGCTAATGATGAAGAAGGCAATGCTCGCACAGCCCACCACGGTTCTGTGGCAGCACGCCTTTTTAGTGTTGAGTTTCCACAGACGAACACTTTCCACATTGCCTTGCACTTGAGCCCTTAAATTATTCTCGTTTCCTGTATTTGATAGTAGCCGCATTTTCTCTTATATATTCCTAGTCGAGGCTTAGGGCCCCGGCTAGGGGGGTCTCTACACTTTTTGTTGGCAATGTCCTTTAAGATGCCAGAGCAAGTGTTTTTTCTTGGTTGCCGGCAAAAGGTCCAGCCATCTCCGCCGTTCATCTAGTAGCAATTACAAACAGTAATTTCTTCCCAGCGTCGTCAGATGCGACATAAGTCAGTGCACATAATTGTGGGACACCTTAGCATGCAAAAAATCAATGCATGTACTTGTGTTGTAGGATTGCGCGTGCCTCAATGTTAGACCTTGACAATCGAAAAAGGTCTTTTATTGACCTTTCCCTCCGTAAAAACTGCTCTCGCCATGGCTCTCGGCTCCCCGTCGATCGCCATGGTGTCGTAGTTTTTATCTAGTCTCCCCCTATCCCCCACCAAACACATATCTCCTGTGAAATCATTTGGTTGCATGAGAACACACAACACCATACAAAAGATTCGCACACATGCCAAGGAATGAATATGGACAAAGATTGTTGCAGAGTTTCGAGGTGAATGATGTCTAGTGAAGAGCTTCATGTGACCCAACTAGTCTTTGGTTGGCCTTTTCATGACGATATTTTCTCATAGTAAAACATTATTGGAGATTTTTTTTCAACAACTCTATATTACAAGATTAAAGCAGAAGGGATTCAGGTGGTCAGATACCATGTGGCAACAACTCCCACCATTTTCGAAACCCTCCCGCCTCAAGCTCTCTCAAATGCAACTAGCAACTAGCTGGAGTAATTAAGGCATCACAAGTTGCTCAACGCTCAATATCGAGGTGCCACTCCTCCCTTTTGTGCTACAACTCAAAAGGAATTTTTTGTTGCACCTTATCCACAGCTGCTATATCCACAATAACGGAATTTGGCTAATAACATTGATTGTAGCGGAATTAAAATGACAATAGTGAGCATTTCATTAAGAGAATTTCTAATGAAGGTAGAGAGGAAGTGCTTGATTAAAGATAGCAATATAAACATTACACCTAGTTAGCTTGGCATGGACAATACTAAATTGACAACAATTGCGGACTGGATTTACTTGGAGCCAATCCCCCCTCCAAAAGGCTTTTGTATTATATGTTCTCCCATAAAGAGAGACTTGGTACAATACATTCTTTATGTTCCTTGACCTTGTTTGATGCCATGAAGATGGAAAGCAAGATTATGTCCAAAACAACAATTAGACTTACTTGCAATAACATAAATGTGTCCCCGACCTCAATCCCAAGACCTCAAGCACCTTCAAAGGTGA
Source organism: Adiantum capillus-veneris (assembly GCF_014529385.1). Classification (NCBI taxonomy): domain Eukaryota; kingdom Viridiplantae; phylum Streptophyta; class Polypodiopsida; order Polypodiales; family Pteridaceae; genus Adiantum; species Adiantum capillus-veneris. Next base: position 153,237,699 of record NC_140935.1, read on the forward strand.
AGAGAGCTGGCAGGCAGTGAGGAAAGTGAAGAGGAAGATGATGTAACATATGAGAAAGAAGTATTCTCCTTACCATAGATTACTCTTAGAGCTTAGCTTAACATAGTAATGAAGATGGTAGAGAAGATGAGCATGCCATTGAAGCTTGACTTTTTCTTGGATTTGCATTCCACAGCCAAGAGGTGTTGGTGTAGGCTCTCTACTTCTCAAGCTTGGAGAAGGAGATGGAGTTCTTGCTCAACACATAAGTTGTGTGAGTGTGTGTGGTTGAGTATGAAAAAAAAGAAGAGCTTCCTCTTGCCTTGGTTGACCCCCCCTCTTGCAAATACTCATGCTTGCTGGATTAAGGCCAATACTTTGTTCGTAGCACCAAAGCTGCCATTATAGGTGAAAAAGAGATATTCTTTCCTCCCTCCTTGAACTTCTTGAGTTTGCTGGACCTTTTCCAAGGGGCATAAGACTTCCGATGCCCTCTCCTTTTGGGCTCTTTAGGGGATAAGCCACTGCTTTCATCGAAAGAAGAGGAAGGTGATGAGGATGAAGAAGAGGGTGACCTCTTTCCATAAAATCTAATATCTAACCAACCCAAATGATTTTCTCATATTAAACTGATCATTTAATGTGGGAGAATAAATGAAAACAAGGGTTAGAATATAGACATGTGCTTATGGATCTATCTCAACATGGGACCAAAGTCAAAGGGTCCAAATGAGAGATGGTATGTCAAAGAACAATGCTAGAATGGAGCTTAAAGACCTTAGGGTTAGCTTCATTAAAGACCTCCAAAGGTAAGTGCTAAAAGTCCTTAGACCTTAGGCAAGCTATGGCTGTGCTTGAGGTGGGAACGCGGCCCAAGCTTGAGGTGCTTGTTGTGTTTGTTGACTAAGGTGCTTGAGGTGCTTGTCGTGCTTGCTGACTAAGGTGCTTGAGGTACTAAATGACTACGATGCTAAGGTGCTCCATGGCTAAGGTGCTTGAGGGGCTTAAGGTGTTTCAAAAGTCAACAAGGATCCCTACACATGGGGGGGCGAGCCCTACTTGTAAGAGCATGAGAGAGAACACACACATCCTCACACAAGGCAAACCTAGTGTAAAGAGGCAACAAGGACACATGTTAGTTGGCCTCTAAAGGGGTCCAATAATCTTTTAGCTAATTTAATAATTTGTTTAAGCATTTATCAAGTCCTCTCTTTCTCATATGAATGTTTCTTCTTCCTCTTCCCTACCCTCATTCCTCGCTAGCTCTCTCAACCTTTGAAACTGTTTGAGACCTTGGAACTGGGGTCGGGGATGGTTAATGCTTTTACAAAGGTTGTGTTATGCTTGTGATTCATGAAGTTTTCCATCTTCATTGCATCGCCTAGGTCTCAAGGAAACCAAAGATTGTATTGTATCAAGTCTCTCTTTATGGGAGAATCTATAATACAAAAGCCTATTGAAGGGGGAACCTGCTCCACATAAATCCGGTCCTCAATTAAGTTCTCTAATTCTCCCTCTTGGAAAATTATTGTTCATTCCAAGTTAATTAAGTATAATGGTTATGTTGCTACCACTAATTAAGTTCACCCTCCATGTTATCAAAGTAGCCTCATAAAAATGATCACTCTAGTTCTCTTAATTCAGCTATTCTCAAAGTTCATAGGCCATTTCCATTACACTTTCTCTCCAAGGAATAAGGTGATGAAGATGGAGAAGAGGTGACCTCTTTCTCTCCTTTTCCTTCCTTTGATTACTCTCTTCCGTCTTGGGATTACAAGGAGAGGGACTACGTGGTGCTCTTTTCCTCTTAGAAGGAGTTGGAGATCTTCGTGATCGTCGTCGTCGGGGAGCCACATCTTTCAAAGGGTTTAGAGACTCACGTATTTCTCTTTTCTAGGGTTCCTTCTCTTCTCTCACCGCAGAGAGCCTTCTTTTGAGAGTCTCACCAAGAGGCTTCATAAGTCATGTGTGCAAAGTTGTTGGACAACTTCACCTTGTAGAGCGGGGTTGCACATGGTTTTTTGTAGACAAGATAATTTATAAGGATAGCGGCATCATTAGTAGCACCTTCATGTGTAAAATCAAAGTCATCAATATTCATTCTACTCTCTTTATTATTGTTAGCCATGCTAACAAAATTTAGGTGTATGCCAACTTATTCTTAATTGGTAGCTTAAAAACCTTTCATAATAAGCTTAAGGACCTCTCTTCTTAAACAAGAAAATACAAACCAAAAGCTCTGATACCAATGTAGCGAAATTTGGGTAATAACATTGATTGTAGCGGAATTAAAATGACAATAGTGAACATCTCATTAAGAGAATTCCTAATGAAGGTAGAGAGAAAGTGCTTGAATAAAGATAGAAATATAAACATTACACCTAGTTAGCTTGGCATGGACAATACTTGTAAAAAGAGCAAGAATTAGAGAAATTTACAACAGTTCAGGCCTGGATTTACTTGGAGCCGGCCCCCCATCCAAAAGGCTTTTGTATTATATGTTCTCCCATAAATAGAGACTTGGTACAATATATTCTTTGTGTTCCTTGAGACCTTGTTGATGCCATGAAGATGGAAAGATTCATGTACCAAGATTATGCCCAAAACAACAATTAAACTTACTTGCAATAACATAAACTTGTCCCCGACCTCAATCCCAAGATCTCAAACACCTTCAAAGGTGAAGAGAGCTGGCAGGCAGTGAGGAAAGTGAAGAGGAAGATGATGTAACATACGAAAAAGAAGTATTCTCCTTACCATAGATTGTTCTTAGAGCTTAGCTTAACATAGTAATGAAGATGGTGGAGAAGATGAGCATGCCATTGAAGCTTGACTTTTGCTTGGATTTGAATTCCACAACCAAGAGGTGTGCGTGTAGGCTCTCTACTTCTCAAGCTTGGAGAAGGAGATGGAGTTCTTGCTCAACACATGAGTTGTGTGAGTGTGTGTGGTTGAGTATGAAAAAAAATAAGAGCTTCCTCTTGCCTTGGTCGACCCCCCCTCTTGCAAATCTCATGATTGCATCCTATTGGTCCATGCCAAGGCTTAGCCAATGAGAGATAACAAGCAAGGTGTGTAGCCTTGTGACAAGTGTCCTTCATTTCCCTTTAGAGAGAGCTTAGATAATCATTTAAATGAAGCTAAATTCTTATTAGACCTCCAAATCAACTGGCCAATAGGAATTAAGCTAACTTATGGATTGCTTAATTCTCACTGGACCCCTTGGTAGATTGTCCAATAGGAATTAGGTGGGTCTCATTTCTCAATGTTGTTTTAATAAGCTTTTCTAAAATGTTAAAAATCAATTTACTCAAGCTTAATTCTCCTTGGTCCTTGCCATATGTGCCATCCAATAGGATTCAAGCTTCATTGGGGGCAACCTATCTAGGAGCCTGACATGTGTTATATATTCCTTATGTGAAAAAGAAGAGCTCTTGTGGAGTGTGTGTGGGTGTGTGCGTGTGTGGCTCGCCCCATGCAAGTCGAAGTATCCACTTGGCCACTTGCATCCACTTGGTGACCATAGTCCAAATTTACAAAGGTTTAAAATACCTACCATAGGCAATAGTCACCCCTTTGGTCCTAGACCTAAAGGCTTTTAACACTAACCTTTGGAGGCTTTGATGAAGCTTAACCCAAGGTGTTTAAAGCTCCATTAAGTGCACATTGCTCTTTGGTAGAGGTCTCTCCGTTTGGACCTTTTTGAGATAAGCTTTATCTCTCCTCTCGTCCTTGTTGAGAATAGATCTAACAACATATATTAATAATGTTCTAACTCTTGCTCCCTTTTATCTTCCCATATATAATGATCAATTTAGTATGAGAAAATCATTTGGGAGAGTTAGATATTAGATTTTATGACATCTACCCATCTAACCAAAGGCGCTTGCCACACTTCTTTGCTTATAGACATAGTGGACATCGTCATCGATCCCTTTAGCATAGGTATTTTAGGGTCTGCAACACCTAAAGCGAGTCAGTTCAGCTGCCCGGGGTGGTAGTATCTTTAGTCCATCTACTTGCTCGTGATAGCACCTGCACATGTTATCTCACCTACGCACCTATAGCCTTTAACACACTTGTACACCAACATGCAACATTTTCCCATCGTCTATTGCCATCGTTTGATTTTTCATATGCACTTGCAGTCATCGACTTTGTCATCTACACCTAAAGCCCCCCGCAGACAACGTCAATATTTACTTGTGGTCCGCTGCCTTCATTTGCTTTGTTAGTATCTGCATTTGTAGTTGTCATCACCTGCCCATGAAGCCCCTGTCAACAACATCAGCTACTACCATTGTTAGCTTTGTTGACTGCACTTATAGTTGTTGTCGGCTTCACTACTCGACAATTCGTTCGCACTGTCACATGCAGTAGTCTGCATCCATCGTCTGCTTCGACACTTAGACGTGTGGTGATTTGGTGAGCAAAGTCTAGCTCTCTCTCTCTCTATATATATATTTATTTATTTATTTAATGACTAAGAGTTTGTTTAAAATACTGACCTAAAAGCCAAAGGAGTTTCAAGTGTACCGTTAGTTTCTATGGTTAGGAAAAAATATTTCGCAGCAAGGCTAAAAGTTGAAGCCAAGTCCACTCCACACTGTGTGAATTGTGCTTTAGTTGCACCAAAATGATTTAAGATTCACTTTCAGTAAATATACCTCATGACCTCAAATTTTTTAAAAATGTTTTCCGTGAGCATTAAAAGTAATTTCACCTCATGACTTCTCAAATTTAAATAAAAAACATTTTCCGTAAGCATTAAAAGTAATTTTTTTTTCTCTTTTTCATGCAACCCTTGGGAGTCTTAGCTTGCGGCCAACATTGGCACCACCCACCTTTCATAAGACAAAAAGAATTCTGGAAATTATGGTGGTGAGCTCTCTCTCTCTCTCTCTCTCTCTCTCTCTCTCCCCTTCCTTTTTTACGTAACGAACTTTCTCACACACAAATGTTTGAGAATTGAAGAAACGGTTGGGGAGGGATTGCATTCTTGCTTACATTGCTCGCCTTCTCTCTCCTTTCGAACTCTGGAGATAAGTTATACACCTACCTTGCTTATAATCTTGCCGCTTTAAAATTAGGAAATGGAGGATAATTGCTTAAACAAAAAAGGTAGATAGAAAAGGACAAAAAAAAACCTTGAAACTAAGATAGACGAGAGAAAAAACTTAACACTAGTCTTGAAAAAAAAAATAGCCACCTTTGTGGCTCGTAGAGACATGTAAAAAATTCTCCAACACTATGTAGCTTATCTAAATAGAAAATTATTTCAAAAAATGATGAGTCCCAACAAGCTGATAAAATATACTACAAAGCTAAACGAAAGTCTAAAGGTATCTTTTCATGGCCATCTTCCACAACTAGTATGTGAGAGCTCTACCGAGACTTTTTGACCTAGTAGGTGCAGCAGGTCCCCAAAACGTTGTTTTTGAGAAACCCATTAATTAGTTTTTTTTGTTTTGGGGGGGGGGGGGGAAGCTGAAGGGAAGGGTGGGGAAAAAAAGAAAAAAGAGAAAGGGGGGGGGGGGGAGGTTTATTGTTTTTTTTAAGTAGTTAAGGACGCCCCAAACGGTACCGTGGGCTTGTAGCTTAGTGGTTACGGTTGAGCTTTATACTCTCTACGTGATGAGGTCAAATCCTACCCATTAGGATTGGTTTTAAATTGTGAGTTGAATGGAGATGCTAATTGGAGATGCTAAAGCATCTTGAGAAGATTCTATGTAATGAAAACTGAAAGTAGAGCCAGTAGGTAGGTCCTCCCAAGTAGCGAAAGATGCGCTTGATATTTTGTAATCTTCCAAGTCAAGTAGTGAGGTGCAATTTTATGTATAATTTGCTAATTTTAGAAAAGTAAAATTTTATTTTTTTTATCTTTATGCATTTGAAACTTGTTTCATATCTAAAACCCATACTTAAGAGGTTTCATGATGTTTCGATGTCATATACAAAAATTACGTCTCATTTACTAGAATCTTGATCTGAGCCATTTTTGTGGTAGATAGAACCTTAAATTGTTAAATTTTTGAGAAAGATAGTGTTAACTCTAGAGTAGAAAAGTGACTTGGAGAGAACTAAGAGAGAGAGAGAGAGAGAGAGAGAGAGAGAGATAATGATACTTGAACACGAGAATTTTTTTAGTGGAAAAAGTATTAAACTAATTTTACAGGGTGAATGTTGAGCTTTTATTGGCCAAGCACGAGCCCATGTGGCATCCATGCCCTTAAATTCGCCATGACTGTCTTGCCTTTGGACCCCAATTTTTTAACATGGGAATGGTTTTGCCGCTATCGCACGCACTGTCAGGGTGCGATCACTGCGGAAAGTTTTGCTACAACTTAAGTAGCACCCCATCTATCTATTGCACCACAAAGAAGACAAAAATCTCTAGCAACCAAAAAAACCGCCCAACACATCCGTAAAGATCATTAAACTGGAGGTTTTACCCTATTTCAAGTCAATTGGGTTTCTTCTCTCTCTCTCTCTCTCTCTCTCTCTCTCTCTCTCTCTCTCTCTAACCGCTCTTTCCAACTTGTAAGCAATTGTTCAACTTAACCATAGATAAGGACAAAATCTCAAGGTTAGAAGCAACCAGTGCTCGAAAAAAACCTAGGTTTAGTGTAATCCCACCTACAAATTTTGAAATTTTCCCCATAAATTTTATATTTGAAGGTGAGAAAACCTACAAAATTTTGAAAAAATTAGTGTAATTTGGTGTAAAAACCTTCAAATTTTGTCAATTTACCTCTGTTGTTTCAAATATGTAGGTTTGCCAAGTTTTTGGAAAAAAGTTTTTTAGTCACCCTTACAATATGAGCCATGGGAGGAACCCTTTCCTTACTAAGGCTGGGTTCAGACCCAACCGGCAGAAGAAACAAGCCTTCCTAAATGTGCCGACGCCTAGTGTGAACAGTGTAGAGGAGAAAAAATGAAAAAGTGAAGGGGGTTGAGAGAGGCCATCAACTCTTCCGGGGGGGTTTCGGAAGAAAATGGAGGGCCCGGCGGAAGAGTGCCTCAACTCCAACCAATGAAATTTCGCCATGAAGGATCGACGCCCCTTTACATTTTTCTTCCGCCGCCTAGTCTGAACCCACCCTAAGCTACAAGAAAGCATCCGACTACCACTCAAAGACCCCCCACCTCTAACCACTATCGGAACATGACACTCCCTAGATGATGGCCCCACAAAGAAGAACCATGACAATGATGATGCTCCAACTTGCAAAACCACCAAACAATTCAAAACCACGCCACAACACCACCAAGTCCAAGCAATCCAAGGAGGCGGACCCAATTGCACACACAGGGCCACCCAAACTCAGCTACCACCTCATGAACCCCCCTCCTACATGCACCAACAATGGCACATGTGCCATTTTTCCATGGAGAACATGGTTGGCAAAGCGCCCTCCATTAATTGTAGAGATACATTGGGATCCGCCAAGGGAGAGCAGAGACGTGCAGATGGGATAGCCAAATGCTCTCGCCCAAGGTTGGCCCTTGCCCCGCGTGTTAAGGTGCTTTTCATAGCACCGCAATCTGTCACAACTGCCCCTTGCATACCCCCCCTCTTACAGACACCTTACCTCATTGGCCCTCACCTTTAGGCTCTAATGCAATTGTGCTTGTCACCTTTTTCACTTCCTCATCCTATTGAGAACCCCTTCCCCTTCAAAAATCATTGGCCTTCCCATCTCGCACCCCTTCACTTGAAAGTGAAGGAGTGGAGTCACCCTTAAAATAAGAGCAATGGGAGGACCCTTTCCTTACTAAGCTATAGGAAAGCATCCGACTACCACTCAAAGAACCCCCACCTCTAGCCACTACCGGAACATGACACTTCCTCCATGATGGCCCTACAAAGAAGAACCATGATGATGATGGTGCTCCAACTTGCAAAACCACCAAACAACTTAGAACCATGCCACAACACCACCAAGTCTAAGCAAGCCCGCAAGTTGAACCCAATTGTGCATAGAGGGTTTAGGGTTTAGGGTCCCCCCAAACTTAGCTACCACGTGATGAACCCCCCTCCTACATACACCTGCAAGGACACAGGTGCCATTTTGCAATGGAGAGCATGGTTAGCAGAGCGCCCTTCAACAATTGCACAAATACATTGGGATCATCCAAGGGAAAGCAGAGATGTGTATATGGGATAGCCAAATGCTCCCACCTGAGGTTGGCCCTTGCTCCTCGCCTTAAGGTGCTTTTCATAGCACCACAATCTATCACAATTGCCCCCTATGTATCCCCCCTCTAAGAGACACCTTACCTCCTTGGTTCTCACCTGTAGGCTCTATTGCAACGACTACATTTGAGCCTTCTAAAGTTGTTTACCACCGTTGTTTGATGCATCTGATGCAAGTGCTTGTTGCCTTTTGCATTTCCTCATCCGATGGAGAACCCCCTTCCCCTTCAAAAATAATTTGCCTTCCCACCTTGCACCCCTTCAACATCCATCATCTTAATCCATGTGGCTGCGTTGTACAACCTACAACAAACTTTGATTGAGGGCACCTTCTAAGGGAAGGCTATACTAAAAGGGGACTATCACAAGAATGGACACAAAGATGGAGAATATGAAGGGGAAACTCGAAGAGAACATGACATAGAGAGTAATACTTTTGAGTGTGCTAATGCAAAGATAAGACTTGCCCTTGAATGATGCACTCATGATGTATACATAGATTGGGCAACCATTAGTTGATTGATATAAAGTGGCATCAAAGCACTCTCCAACATCATGAAGATTGAACTTTAAACCTATCTCCATAGGAGTAGAAGTATCTTCAAGGCCAAACAAACACAACAATATCTTAATCTACTTTGTGCAACAAAAAAAATAACTTCCTTAAACTATATGCCCAAATAACTATGCAAAAGCCCTAAGTCTGACATTCAAATTTGTAATGGAATTGATATTTCTATTAATTATTGCAGCTGACAGGTAGAAAAGGTTTGACCGAGCTAGGCCTATGCATACGGAAATATATTTCATGTATTATTCAAGTGCTCTTTATGAGCTTCGGCCATTTATGACCGGCCGGCCAGTTTGTACTCACAATTGACCATTTAAGAAATCTATAAAACAAATACATGCAAGAGGGAAATAGTCACTCTTGCATGGGGGGAGATTGCACCCAGTGTCTGTGTGTTCTTCTCTCCTCTCTTCTCTCTCGCCGTGCCGGTGTAGCACTCAACTCTAGGAGGTGTGTCTGCATGCGCCCTATTGCTCTCTCTCGCACTCTATCTCTCTCTATTCGTGTATCTCGCGATTATGCGTCTATGTGGTTGCCAAGTATGTCGATTAGTCTCTTTTATGGTTTGTAGTATGCTATTTTGAGTATTTTGCAGGGAACTCCACGCCTCCAACTGTAGTAGTGGTATCAGAGCGAGGTGCTACGTTCCCGAGTCTACGATAATCACGTTTATGGAGATTAGCAGGAGTAAAGATAAGTCATGCTTATTGGAACTTAACTTATCTTGCTTGAAGAAAAAATACATAGAAGATTATTATTACTCTCATGAAATTTCAAGTTTGTTTTGATTCTTTTAGAATTGTGAATTTTCATGAGTAAATAAAAATGTATTCACTGATTATAATTAATGATATGAAGCTAATTATATAGCTAATTATGCATGAGGAAATGAGAAGTTTCGCTCCATATAGCTATAGAAAAATCTCATTGGTGATATGAATATGCATATATAAGAGATATTCAGGGATGTTCGGACTTAGTAGGTGCAAGCCATAGGAAGCGATTGGATGATTATCGATATAGAATAAGGGATCATCTCGAGAAAAGGAAAGAAGGTTAGATAGGAGAAGGGGACCTTAACTTTCAATGAAGAAGCATTTTTTTTTAAAATGTGGCAGTAATACTTGGGTGGGGCTCCACAATATACAAGAAGACCACAAAATATTCATAATAACTCTCTAATGCGGCTCACAGACAGTGAAATTCAAAAGGCTCTTTTTATTTTCTTGGCTGACTCGAGAGTACAATTTTCAAATCGAGATCCTCGAAAGCGACATCATCCAAGCGCTGTATTCAACTTGAATGCCTTCCACCTGCATGAGCTCATGTACCCGTAGCTGTGTAACCCACTACAGTACTAGCTAGCAACTGGCCACAACAAGGACCATTACCGTCCACTCTCCCTCGCCAGCCTGCAACGACTTCTCTATGCATGGAATTACTGCTCTATGCATGGCGTCATGCACCCCAATAGCAAAGACGATTTGTTGAGGGTCGACAACAATTAGGGGAAAAAAAACCGACCCTTTTCACCAAACGCTGGTCTCTGCTCTCCCACCGTTGCATGGCACCCTCAACTTGTGGAACTGGTTTTTTTTATATTTTACTTTTATGCCATTCGTGAAGATAGCCGCGGCTTGTGGAGTTCGTTTCCAACCACCATAGAAGGTGCCACTGCATGTGGCGGAAAGCAGCTTCAGTAGAGGTCCACTTTATCTGCATGTAGCCGATTGCGTTACCCTACCCTCTTTGAAAACCAACACTTCTCTCATGCAACATCAGTTCAGCACGGGAGCTAGTACTCGACCATTAAGCAACACCATTTTATTTTATTTTCCTAGTCTCTCACACACCCAGAAACTTTGATGGACTAATCTACATGTATTTTCTCTCTCTCTCCCACTCGTCAGTCGTTGACGGATTCCAACAACTGGCTGCACACCACCCAACCTCCATGCAGTAACTCAGCACATTGCGGCTGTGGTCCCATAACCACTCGCAGTGACACTCTCTCTCACCCTGAAAATCGTCTTTTTTCTCTCGTCTCAGTATTCAGCAGGGATGCCATGCAGAATTCCCTCTCTCTCACACACAATCGTCGGTCTTTTTGCTATGCAGTTATGGCTCACTCTCGCCCACTCCCTTGATTCCCAGCATGCGCGCATGCATTGGCTGCTGCCGTCATCCCTCTCTCACCTGACTAGCCCACCATGCAGCACACAAGCTTCCTTGTCCGCCACTTTCAACCATGCAGAGCGGCGCCAACCACAACTGTCTCCTTCTCAGTCTTATTATTATTATTATTTTGATGCCAACCACAGCTGTTGAACGTCTCACTCTCTCTTTCTCTCAGTTGTGCTGCCATCCGCCTGGCACTGTCATGCAAACGACCTTCTCTCTCTCAGAGCCTCCGCCAACCATCTCTCTCTCTCTCTCTCTCTCTCTCTCTCTCTCTCTCTCTCTCTCTCTCTCTCTCTCTCTCTCTCTCTCTCTCTCTCTCTCTCTCTCTCTCTCTCTCTCTCTCTCTCTCTCTCTCTCTCTCTCTCTCTCTATAGATCTCTCTCTCTCTCTTTGTGTGTGTGTGTGTGTGTTTGGCGACTGCATGCAACGTTTACTTTCTTGCTTGCATTGAGCTCAGTGTAGTAAGTTTCATTCTACACATGCGCGCAGTGAGATAGCGGTAGCTTACACAGAGTACGATTGAAGAGCGCGATGCAACAGCTGGGTTCGTCGGGGTGTGCAGGGCCTTTCAGCTGCTGCTTAAACTCTTCATCTGGCATTAGCAAGCTGAAGCGGTCAAATCCCTGATGGATGCATCACAATGGCACCCATAGCTCAAACATGCATCAAAGCTAGGGGGGTGCTCGATGAGTCAGGCACTTGCCAGAAGCATCAGCAGGCTGGGGCCCCTGGCCCTTGGAAACACTCTCTCTCCACCACAAGGCGGACACTATCAAATCTCCTCGATGGCTAATAACGACCCGCCCCCCGTCAGAAACTGCCAGTACTGCGTTGATCCAAACGGTTAGCTCAGCTCCTTCTCGTTTTGGCGCAGACGACTCACATCCATCTGCCCACTACCTCAACTATTTGATCAGGACCTATCATCATTAGTATTATTATTATCATTATTATTTTTATTTTTATTTTTTTCTCTGATTGATTGTTACTTTGTACTCTCACATTCGCACATGTTGCATCAACACAGTCCATCGCTTTTTGAGAAAGGTGTAGTAACAGTAACGTATTGACTTGACAACTTAGTAGCTACAGCCAAGGCCTGATCCATTATACAAAATGTAAATCATACTCCCTTTTGACAGCATCAAGAATGCTTAATGTGTCCGCTACATTGGGTTCACTAACATGCACTTGCTGAAAGAGCTGCATCTCGTTGAACATATTTCATGTAATGTTTTTGCGGTTGTTGCCCCAATACATCTAAGATTACCTTCAACAAGCAATGACTTGAACATGTTCGTTGCAATCATTAAATCCCTATGTGCAACGTGCTCCTAGCACAAGATGAATTTTATTGATAAACAAAAGAAGTTTTCTGCCAGTTTGCTTTGATTCCTTCAAACGAGCCCCAAACCGTCTTTCCATATTTCTTTGCCGGGTTGCACTAGCAACTAAAGCACCCACGTCCAAAGCTTTTACTTTCATGATGAAGAGAGTGCTTGGCACCTCGATCTCTCTTGGCAATTTTCAGAGCAAGGCCTCTCACTACTGTAGCCTTTCCAAATCCTGGATTCCCAACAAGCACCACATTCATGCAGGATCTCTTAATGAGGATGCAAATGATGCTACCAATCTCATCATCTCTGCCAATGACAGGATCAACTTTACAAGTGTGCAAGAGCTAGCAAAGAATTAGGATTCCTCACATCCGACACAAGGGCTAGAGCCAAGCGCAAGGAAGTGCACTGAACACGGCCTACGTTTACTGCAAGCTTGAAGCTGTCAGCTAGACCGTCCAGAACTTTGATTATATATTTGTATCTATCTCAATATTTTGTTACTTATACTTTCAAGAAAATTAATGAAATTATTCACGTCTATAGTAGATGGTCGACCACGATAGTGTTGAAGTATATGTATATGTCTAATTGGAACCGCCTGTACTAAATGGAGACTTCTAGGAATTATTTTGCGTTGATATTTATTTGTTGGCCCAACCTATTGCCTGTCCTCTGGCCTTTACATGATATACAAGATGTATCCTCGTGTTATTATGACTAAACACTAGTCAATGCCATTTACACACCAAAAAATAAATTATATATAAAAAAAACCTAAAAATGAAAAAATAAAATAAAATAAAAATCAAGCGGACTGTATTTTAGAGACAACACTTTGCAATATCAAGAGAACTACTACATCTATTCAAACAAAACAAATCGAAAATATATCGATTTCATCTCACTTTTTAATCGATCCAAAGCTAATCATAGTAGATGTCTGTAAATAATCAGTGTAATTGTGGCTCTTACATTGAGCTAGACACTCAAATTGAATCTCGTTACTATATTTTTTTGTCTATGATTCTACTTTATCTATGCTATTAAGTTAGAGCTGCAAAATTTTCTTTCCGCTCAGTTGTCTCACATTTGTCTCAATTGTATACTAATCCCTTTGTAATTATCATTGCAAGTTTATGACTAATTATTAACCCCACACTAATACATTTTGGGTCTGTCAGCTATACTTTGGTGTAAGTTTGCTAGTTACAGCACTTGTACCTCACCCATACGCCAACAATGGCCGTATATATATTTTCAAATACAGTATACCCTCCTTGTATGTACATCAAATATGTCATTCCTCTTTTCATATTTCACTTATATGCATTGTGTTCTAACCTGAATACTCAAACATTGCTAAGGTCATCACTTCTAATTATATTAAAAGGAATTTTTCTTGGGAAGATTTGTCTATAAGCTTATATGCAGCTATGCATGTGAGCTAAGATGTTATGGGATACTGAAAAACAATTTGTAAGTACTTTGTTATACTACACAATGGTGTCAAACACATAGTATATTTTTTTTCTCCTTTATGTCTTGTCTAGTCCATTGGTCACATGCACACAGATTCGCCGATTTAGGCAGTGTGTCAATGCTCATCTGGTGCAAATTCGTCGATGTAGGCAGCACACAACACATAATAGATTCAAAAGTTTACATATATCAGTGCAGATTCGCCGGTTTAGGCAGCACAAGTGCAGATTCGTCAATTTAGGCAGCATGCCGGGTGTAGATTCGCCGGTTTAGGCAACACCGATCACAAAATCATGCTGCAGTTGGCTGGCCACCACTGTAACTGGTGTGATTTTGTTACCTCGGTATAGAAAATGAAAGATATTTTGGATTTGGATTTGGATTTGGATTTGGATTTGGATTTGGATTGGGAATTGGTATATGTCGATGCTTTTCTGTCATGACATTATTTATGAAATTGGATTTGAGATTGATGAGAAATGATTATTGAATGATGAGTGTGACCAATGATATCCTGATTCATCAGGGTATGACATATACTGCTTATTCTAGTGGTATGGGACACTAGAATAGGTAGTATGTGGATGACGGCAGGCATAAGCTAATGTTGTTTAGTTTCATAAATTTTTCTTTTATTATGTGATGTTTTTGACACAACATACTAATCACTTTTTTTTGACAAGTATTGTTTCCAGATTTTTATCTTTGCAACTAAGGACAGTTGCTTTCCAACGGAGAGGTATGTAATGGAATTGATATTTCTATTAATTATTGTAACTGACAGGTAGAAAAGGCTTGACCGAGCTAGGCCTATGCATACAAAAATATATTTCATGTATTATTCAAGTGCTCTTTATGAGCTTCGGCCATTTATGACCGGCCGGTCAGTTTGTACTCACAATTGACCATTTAAGAAATCTATAAAACAAATACGTGCAAGAGGGAAATGGTCACTCTTGCACGGGGGGAGATTGCACCCAGTGTCTGTGTGTTCTTCTCTCCTCTCTTCTCTCTCGTCGTGCCGACGTAGCACTCCACTCTAGGAGGTGTGTCTACATGCGTCCTATTGCTCTCTCTCGCACTCTGTCTCTCTCTGTTCGTGTATCTCGCGATTATGTGTCTATGTGGTTGCCAGGTACGTCGATTAGTCTTTTTTATGGTTTTCAGTATGCTATTTTGAGTATTTTGCAGGGAACTCCACGCCTCCAACTGTTGCAAAATTAGCTTTAAAATCAACAATATTTTTCCTATTTGGTCCAATGAGAAACATGTCATTAACATCAATGATAAGAAATACATCATCTCCATGCTTGACATACCAAGTGCTTCAAACCATACAAATTAGCCTTTGTAGCGCGCACACCTTCTTTTCCTACCCTTTTTGAACAAAACCCAAAGCTACACCACATACAATTTGCCAATGCACAAATGCTATGAACAGTAGCATACAACACGGAGATAAGAAATATATCATTTCCATGATTTACATACCAAGTGCTTCAAACCATACAAAGCCTTTGTAAGCTTGCACACCTTCTTTTCCTACCTTTTTTGAACAAAACCACAAGGTTGCACCACATACGACCATTATGATTTGCCAATGCACAAATTCCATAAACAATAGCTATATGAAAAGTGGGAGAAAAAGTTGCATCAAAAGAAAAACCCTTCTCTTAGGCATACCCTTTTGCCACAAGTCTAACCTTATAACGATCATCACTACTATGAAGCTTACTTCAACTTGAAAATACACTTTGTAACAATGGACTTTTTGTTAGGAAGCAAGCCACACAAAGACTATGTGACATTCTTCACATTCATACTTAGATTGCATTGCGTCCAACCAATTTTTGGAATTTTGTGCTTCATCAAATGAAAAAGGTTCATCCTCATCATACAAACTAGACATAGCCAAAACATAACAATATGATGTAAGAAGCGTGTCGAGAATTTAAAAAAGTATGAAAGACAAAGGTGCATCCAATTGACTATTACACAAAGTTTGCATAAGCCATTTTAGCATTCCTCTAGCATGCTCATTTTTAGCCCTATACTTAGCAATTAAATTTGTGTATCTACCTCAAAAATATTCTCATTGTAACATCATTCAAAACCTATATAGGTTGTATATGTGCTTTATCAAGACTTGCATTCGTACTTCCAACATCAAATAGAGGCAACAACATATCATACACAAATTGTAATGTCATGTCTGTCTCCTAGATACATGTTAACAAAGGCTAAACTCCATCTACGACAACATCTCGGCTAATCAATATCCACTTTTTTTGTAGATGATAAAACCTCTAGCCTTTGCTCTCTAGATTTTAACCAACACAGTACATCAAAAACCTATCATCCAAATTTTTGCATGGTTTCTCATGCACCAAAGCAAGAGCCAAGTAATGAAAGACACGTAAGTGATCAATAGATGGCTTCTTGTCATACCAAGCTACATATGGAGCGATAGATTGTAACGCTTTATTGGGACATTGCTCTAGTATATATGTGGCACACAATATAGCCTCAAGCCAAAACACATGTGACAAAGCTTAGCTTTTGATCATGCATCATGTCATCTCCATAAGTAACCTATTTTTTCTCTAAGAAAGACCTTGTTTTTGAGGGGTGCATGGCATAACATATTTGTGTTTTATCCCATGGCTTTACAACCAGGTGTTAATTTCTTTAGACATATACTTTCCCTCTCAATTAGAAGTGAGGGTGCCCATAGTAGAGCTGGATACATTTTTAGCATAGGCAAAAATTGTAGCTCATGACACTTAAAATTTTGCCTTAAGCATATACACCCATGCATGCCTGGAGTAATCATCAATAAAAGTCACAAAGTAAAATCATTCCCAAAAGATGGAGTGTGCATTAATCTATACACATCACTATGGACAAGCTACAATTTGAATAGCCTACAATATAATGATTCCCAAAAGATGGAGTGTGCATTAATCTATACACATCACTATGGACAAGCTACAATTTGGGTAGCATGCATAAAACCACCCTTAGGAAACTTGAAATGTTGCATTTTGCCCAAAATACAGCCTTTACATACCTATTTCAATAATGCTTCAAGAGGGGGCAATGAAGAAATCATACTTAGATTTCTGTAAATATAACAAACCAAAAAAATTTAGATGACCAAAACATGCATGCCAAAGTTTTGTATATGAAACAACATTATACTTTTGTATAATGTACCACTATTTTCTTGAAGTTATTGAGCTTATACATGCTAGAAAGAAAAGTCCCAAATGCCACAATAGTACATATCATCCTTCTCTTGCTAGCATCATCCTTCTCTTGCTAGCAAGGTTGTAGTGGGCAACCTCGCCAACAGCATGTACTACACCTTGAGATCTTTAGTCTTTGCAAAAAATAGATCTAGATCGTCCCCCTTGTTTTTAACCTTTGATTGTAAATTCTTGTGCATAGAGGCCTTTTGTATTAGATTAGTTCATGTATACAATATACAAGGAAGCTAGTCCATGCCTTTTTTTTTTTGTGCTAACCAAAAGTGTGGAATCCTAAACAAAAATTACAATCAACACATGAAATTGAGCATCTTTAGCATCGCAACGTGCTTGCTCCAAAACAAATCTAGCAGCAAAATCTGTAGAACTTGCACCATTGTCCACTGAGCCTATATCCCCAAAACTTGGTCTTACATCACAACCCTACACAACGTTCCAAATGCCCTTTAATAAAACTAAATGTTGCATAATATATCCCCTTCCAGTTTTTCCTCATGAGAAAACATGCAAAAAACAACATTGTTGGTAAACATGGCTAGTAATTGGCCCTGTTGCAAAAATTGCCTATGTAGACAAAAACTACACAAAACCAACCTATGCTATACAGCACAACCTACAAGAGACTACAAAGTGCATGTTGACAAAAAGTTGCGTTGTCAAAAAAACCTACACGAAAGGATGAAATTCCATGTGCAATTTCGCAAGTATGATCATTTTGTCAAAGCCAAAAGATGCTTTCCCTACATTAAGCATACACAAGCTTGCCCATTTGTAACAGAGGAATCGTAACTCATCCTTTTATTCGACACACATAGCCAATTTTTATAGCAAAGTGATGAAAGAATGAACAACTACACACACACACAGTTCTTTTCACATCTCATTCTATTTTCACCTATTGTGTGTGTGTGTGTGTGTGTGTGTGTGTGTGTGTGTGTGTGAGAGAGAGAGAGAGAGAGAGAAAGAAATTATCACATCACATCATTTTTTAACAATATTTTATTAGAGAAAATTTTGTCAAAACAGAGAGAGGAGGTATGTCACTTTTTATACCTTCTACAATGCATTGAATTAAAAGAACATTAGGAATAGAAGATAAAAATAGAGAGTGAAATATCACTTTTTTAGTTTGAATATTCTATTGTTAGCTCGATAAATTTTCTATTCAACATTTCTGTAACCCTCTAAACATGTATAATCTCTCTATTTTTCACATTCCCCTTGAGTTTTAACAGTTTCCACATTGCTTTTTACAAGTTTTCCCAAGACGTTAATGGATTTATCAATTGAAATGTTCTCCAACCTTCATAATATTTCATATATTTCACTACAAGAGGTTGTGTGCTCTTGTGACGCTGTTAGCGACGGAAATACATTGGGTTTTTATAACCTCCGGCGTTGCTAAAACCGTCGCTACGAGCGTCGCTACGAGAGCGTCGTTATATGCGTGGCTATAAGCGTCGCTATATAGAGACGCTCATAGCGACGCTGATAGCGACGTTTACACTGCAGACTATAGCGACGCTACAGAGCCATAAATAGCGACGGTTATAGCAACGCCCGAGAGAATTTTTTTTCAATGCCCTGCCACCCATCAACCATATTGTACTTGATTCACTTTTTAAAAAAAGTGCAAGGGAAAATAATAGACCCAAAATAGTCACCCACAAGACGCATTGTTTGCAAAATTGACAAATGTACACATCATAGGCAAAATGAATTGATTGGCAAATGTAATAATGACAATTGTACAACATCATAGGCATAAAGAATTGATTGGCAAAAGGAACTGCGGTGACAAATGTAATAATATACATGGTTAAAAAAGACGTATAAAATCCGTCTCATGATACATAAGCTATGAGAAACCCTAAACTAATGCTATCTAGCTACTGCTAAACTGACGTCGTTTAGTCAGACGTCTCATCGCGTCCAAGCGGCGTATCTGTTGGATTCTGCAAAAAAAGACAATAAGACAGCTTTCAGTAAGTATAAACATATAACGACATTTATAAAACAATACAAAAAATAAAAAAGAGTAAACCCTAATACTAACCATGCCGCCGCGAGAACTGAGAATGTCCATCAGGGCGTTTAAGCCCTTTCTGCCTGCGTACTCGCGCTCGTACGGTGTGGGATCACGTCCTCTCATCGATCACTGTCAAAACATACAAAGATTTCATTATGTTAGAATTAAAAAACTCATAAACCCTAAACTATCGAACATAAAGAGCAATGTGAAAACACTTACAAAATCGGCCTCAAATGATGCCCATCCACCGCTCCCCAAGTGGTGCGAGCTCCCTGCCTCTACTCGCGCTCTGGCTGCATCCTTTTGTTGCTTCCACTTGTCGGGATTCTCGTGCGCTGCTTTCTTCGCATTCTTCCAATCTTCTTTGGCCAGCCAATCTGGCATGTTCCACCCATTCTTGATTGCTTTTTGCACTTCGGAACGCTTGTGTTTGCAGTATTCGCGCATTCGAATCTTCATCAGGTCTTCATTGAAGCGCTGATCCCGTGTTGGAACGGGAAACTCATCATGAAGTATGCTGATGACTCTGTTTTTTAAATCACTTGGTACTTCACTCCATTTGTTTAGTATGTAGTGTCTAAACAGCTGAGAGCAAAGACCACGCATGCGCGAGATCACCTTCTTGCCGTCATCATCCATGATGATGCCGCCGCTGAAGTCGATGGAGTAAGACAAGCCCTCTGGCCGGTGACGCGTGAACCTAGGTGTCCCGGCAGGGGTCTCTAGCGGCGTGTCGATGGGGGTACGGACGTCAGTGTCTCCACCGGCGTCTGGGCCCCGAAGCGAGGAGTGTCGAGTGGGGTGGCTCCTGGCGGAGTAGGTAGAGGTGTGTAGCTTCTAGGAACAGTCAGCCGTGCAAAACCTGGCGTAGATGGCGATGCTGTGGCTGGTGTGGGGGCGGGCAAAGAAGGGGAGGGTAAAGAGCCTCGTCGAACACGAGGCGGTGTGGAGGCATCGGTGGCGGAATCCCCACAACAACCGCCACCGCCACCACTAGAGCGCCGGTGTCTAGACGAGTGTGAAGCTGTCTCGTCGACGCCGAAGCTTCGGAGCGCGCCGAATGCTCCGAAAGAGAGGGAGATGCGGATGGAGTAGGAACGCGCGATGATGCGCCAGAGCGATGACGCTCCACGTACCACTGTCTCTGCTGCGGTGACAAAGAAGAAAGAAACTCCTCATCATCCATACCTGCATTAAACACACGAATATTTAAACTTAATATTGAATGAATAGAGTAGACAATGACGCAAAGACCATTAAATACAATGACGTAATGACGCATATAAATACAATGACGCAATGAATTGAGTGATAGAAGAGGCAAGTCGAAAACTCAGAATTTTCAATCAAAAGATGTGAGCGCGAGTAGAAAAGAGCGTTATACACCATGGAAGGTACTTAGAGAGCCAGAGCTTTTACAACACGGAGCAAAATTGTTCAAATACAATATTTGTGGCTTTAAGAGATCTCTCTCTCATCCTCGCATAACTCAGCATAACTTCCTATATCTATATAGAGCTCTCCGTTTAAACACATATCCTCTGTTTCATTTTGTAGCTCCTCTGCATGCACCCCATATAGAGTAGTAGCATCTTGATGCTCGTCTGGCACCACCGCAGCGGCTTCTGATTGAGCATCTTCTCTGATCTCCTCCATTGATGCCGTTGTGATTGGCACATGGTAGCCTTCATACGTCCTTGCACTACGAGGGGCTACCTCTATGACGTACCACCAGTTTGATGTAGACTTTGTAGGATGAAATATTACCTGCCAGAGCCACATAACTTACATGAGAGCTTTCAAGCACATAACTTGTAAAAGGGGGATGTTAACTATTTACATACTTACTTGTTCACAATGCTCGGGTAGTACGAAAGTGTCTCTTAGGTCAGTCCATTTCTTAGTAGAATCCACCTCAAGAAAACCAGACTCTCCTCTACGCACAGTAGCGTTGCGACCCTCCATGATTATCTTGAACCATTGCACGTCGAACAAGTCGACAAAAAATCCTCTGTAATCGATCCTCAAAATCTCTTGCAGCGTGCCGAAGTAAGTGAGTTCCGCCACCACAGGATCTGCATCAGAGGAACGTCGTCGACTAGACTGTTCAAATTTTGCCATGATTCCACAATCTTGAGTAAAACGCTTTTTGTCGATTCGTTCCACCCTAAAATGTCGACCTTTACACCATGCTGCTGTGTATGACTTATACTACAACGAACAAAGATTATGAGTGGCCGTTCAAACGTTTAGAAATAAAGTCACTAGCTAGTCGTACATTGCAAACTTACCTTGGTCGCGCAACCCCGAGGTACTCCCACTCTTCCTCAGTCACTTCGTCACCGCATTGTTGTGCGCTTTTCAATTGGTTGTGCAACCATCTTAAGCTCATGAAGGTTGGTAGGCTCTCCAAAACCGTTGGATAGTGCATCGGTGGTCGTCTTCCCCGTCTCCACTCGATTCGTGCCCTTTGTCGCTCTTGCTTTGCATCCTCATATTGTGAAATCCACTTTGGCATCACTGGATTGTGAAGCATGCAAAATTGGTTGATTTTAGCCTCTAGATCTTCCGTCATCTTCTTCTCAACACCGAGATTGCACATGACAATCCCAAATATGCGCTCATCATCTATGGTTCGCCATAGCGTGTCCCGGGCTTTATCAAATGCGTCTAGCCACTCTCCAATGTACACTAGGGACTCTGATACCAACCAACCTTCTGCCATGCTACCCTCCGGACGTGCCTTTTGACGCACATATCCCTTAAGCGTTTTCATGAAACGTTCTAAGAAGAACATCCATCTGGAATGAACTGTGCCAGCTATTTCCACCTCATCAACTATGTGAACAAGAAGATGCACCTGAATGGTTAGCATTGTAGTAGGAAAATGTTTCTCAAACATGCACACAAGCTCCGCAGCATTTAGTTTGGCGAATGGTATGGAGTCTACGTTGATCTCCTTTTGTGAGATCCATTGCACCAGCTTTGCAAGTTTGTAGATTGTGTTACGGATGTCGAGAGACAAACATCCCTCAATGGCAACCGGTAAAATAAACTGTAAAGTATGTGCAGCAATGATATTAAAGTCCACATTTTATGCAATGATATTAAAGTCCACTATGAACGTACCTGACACATTTTATGCCAATCGTGTGACTTCAAACCGGTAAGCTTTCCTTCTTTAGTAAAACACGTTCGGAGCGAGTGCATTACGCCAGTGGGGGTCCGCAAAGATCGAATGGTCTCTTTTACTTTGCGTTCTTGGGCTCCTGTGAAAATCCATGGTGCTTTAGGGAGTTTTATCGATCCATCAGACGCTGTTTGCGGCCAATATTGCTCCATACGATCCACATTTCTAAGGTCAACTCTGGCTCCCAAAGTATCTTTCTTGCCGGTCAAATGGTCCCATAGTAGATTACCCACATTCTTGAATATGTGCATTGGATCGAGCAAGTGATTGATCATGAGTCGGGGCCAGTATGGTAACTCGTACCATAGAGATAGTCTCTTCATCCCTGGAGGCAATCCGTCATCGCACATCTCCTTCTGCTCTAACCATGCTTGTGCAGACATCCTTGGTGGCTCTCTTCCCAAAAAGCCGTCGCGTAACACATGATTCTCTGGAAGATACGCTTGATGACCTTCGTAGATTTGCTTCTTCAGTGAGGGTGCCCTACGTGCATTCAGTCTAGGTCCACATGTGACACATGCTCTGTATCCGCTTGTTTGAAGCCCTGCATGTATACACATGATAATAGATCAACTATGGGAAAAAAACAAGATTTACAGTGTCTGAGTGAGGAGTGTCAATAGATCACCTGAGCATTCTGTTAGCCCGGGATAGTCATGCATGGTCCACATTAGAATGCCTCTGATCAAAGCATTCCGTCGTCCTGTGTGTCGGCTCATATCCACCACCTCTATGCCAATCCACAATTGTTGTAGCTCTTCCAATAGTGGACGAAGATACACATCCATATTCCCCACTTTATAACGCCCTGGCACAATCAAGCTTAGCCATAGGTTCCCCTTCTTCGTAGTCAACCACGGGGGAATGTTGTAGTTGACGATGACAACGGGCCATACACTGTAAGATGTTGATCTTTGACCAAATGGATTTACGCCATCCATAGCCAGGCCTAAGCGCAAATTTCGAGCTTCCCTGGCAAAATCCGACCATGTTCAATCTATATGTTTCCAGGCTACGCAATCTGCAGGAATTCGTAGCACACCATCCGAAGATTTATTCTCCTCATGCCATGATGCTAGGGCGGCCATGGACTTACATCCGAAGAAATGCTTGATGCGAGGAAGCAGAGGAAAATGTCGCAAAACCTTTTGTGGAATTTTTGTCTCGTGGAGATCTACTCGATATCTTTCGGAATCACATTTCGGACACTTCTCTATGTCTATGTATTCCCCTCTGAAAAGAATGCAGTCATTAGGACAAGCGTGGATAGAATTGTAATCCATCCCCAAGTTTCGCAAAATCTTTCTTGCTTCATCTCGAGAATCTGGCATCATATTGTCAGCTGGTAGTATGTGCTCTTTCAGCAATCTACACAACATAAAAATACGATACAGTCGTGTAAAAATCTATCAGATCATTATACATTTAGAGTTTTATTAAAGTAAACTAATTGTAATAGATCACCTGAAAAGCGTTGTGACGCTAGTGTCACTCCATCCAAACTTTGCCTGCATGTTGAGAAGAACCAGGAGTGCTTTCAATCTAGACATACGTGCTCCATTATACAATGGCGTATCGGCTTCACTTTTCATATCATCATAGATAAGCCTTTCTGAATCCATGATCGTCTCGATCATTTCATCAATCTCGGGCTCAAACATTGCCTCGTTGGAAATGTGCTCTACATGATCATCCCCCGAGCTGTCAGAGGCTACATCTTGTGGCCTCACATATGCTGCTTGACCAAAGCGCCTGCGAACACGTCTATTGGGTTGCAAGATTGCTGCTTGTTGGCCAGCATCAGAGTCCGACGAGTTATAATTGGCAACAACTCGATCTATAATAGATGGATCGAACTCGCCAAATTCGCGAACGTGCTGCAAAGAAACACGTCTTATCCGTCGCACAGCATGCTTGCATTGATTACAAGGACATAAGACCCTCGTTGAGAGATACGTGTTTCGGTTGGACGGTCCCACATCCTCGTCACTACTCACAATGAGGATAAAAAACTTATAACCTGGACAACAAATTTAATATTCTATTGGCATTCTTCGTCTTATCTCTCTCTCTCTCTCTCTCTCTCTCTCTCTCTCTCTCTCTCTCTCTTTATCTCACATTCTCTAGTCATGTCCAATCCCCGCACACCTCGGTCTAGAGGTGCACGGAGATCAGAACCACCGGGTTATAATCTCGTCTTTATTGGTCAATACCTATATTTGTGGGTACAAGAAATCTACACACCCACGTCTACATGATACCGCATGTAGTGGACAAAACCCCTTTGCCTCTTCTCTAGCAGTAGCACTTCACAGCATCTTAACATCTTTTTACAGTAGATCTTTTCACTGTTCGTCTAACTCTAAACCCTAAACCGTAAGTAATTCTTGCATGGACTCGATCTAATGTAAATAAGCGTAAATCTAAATAAACGTAAATCTAACTAAAAATAAACCTAAATCTAATTTAACGTAAGTCTACATCTAACCTAATCTTTAACGTCTTTTGGGATAGTTTCCTACGACGTTAAAACTCTCTTCTTCTTGTGTGTGTGTGTGTGTGTGTGTGTGTGTGTGTGGGTAAACCTAAATAAACCTAAGTCTAATCTAATATAACATAAATCTAAATCTAACGTAAATTATGTTATATTAAAAACAAAGAACTAAACTAACAGGGATTATAAGAACCTTAAAACTGATTTAACACATAATTTTTCCCTAAACTCGGCAAGAGTTGGCATTCTCATCACTAAAGATGTGAGAGTTAACTTCCGGCGGTGACGCTGCCTCATCTCCATCCACATCTGACGACAGCAATTGGCCCTTTAGACCGTTCTTGCTCTTGTTACTAACTTTGAAGTTGCTGTTGAATGACTAGAGGTTGTCTAGATGGTCATTGTGTCGGGGATGTAGTGACTCTTGCCGCCCTGAAGATCCACCTTCTTCCATATCTTCTGAAGACATTTCACCAGTACTTTTGGATCGACGGAGCCCACCATGAGTGAAGGCAGCAATACCCTATATTCCATTGAGGGCTTTCTTCACCCGCTTCATGCAGGCATCGCAGTCTATGGAGACCTAAATCTAATCTAATATAACGTAAATCTAAATCTAGCGTAAATAAACATAAATCTAGTTAAAAATAAACCTAAATCTAATTTAATGTAAGTCTACATATAACCTAATTTTTAACGTCTTTTAAGATAGTTTCCTACGACGTTATAACTCTCTTCTTCTTGTTTGTGTGCGCGTGTGTGGATGTGTGTGCCAATAAAAAGAGATAAATGGTATAACCTTTCTATCACCCATGCCAAGTATGATAGATTGATTATGCCATTTCCCTCTTGAATAATAGGTCTTGAGTTCAACTCCTCGTCGACTAGATCTTTAGGTCTTTTAATTTTAATTGGTTTCCTACGACGTTAAATTAGTTTCTCTCTCTTTCTGTCTCAATGTGTGTGCGTTTTTTTGGATCGTATGCATGTTTTCTCTCTCTTTTCCTCTCTCAATGTGTCCGTTTTTTGTTTATGCATGTTTTCTCTCTCTTTTCCTCTCTCAATGCGTGCGTTTTTTGTTTATGCATGCTCTCTCTCTCTTTTCCTCTCTCAATGTGTGTGTGCATTATTTGTTTATGTATGTGTGTGTGCGTTTTTGTTTTTGTTTGTACTCTCTCTCTCTCTCTCTCTCTCTCTCTCTCTCTCTCTCTCAAAAACACTATGTGTGTGTGTATGTGTGTGTGAGAGAGAGAGAGGGAGAGAGAAAGAGGGGAAGGGAACATGAGAATGAGGAGAGGGAAGGAGCATACCTGGCTCTCCTTCCTCTCCTCGTGTGTGTGTGTGTGTGTGTGTGTGGAGAAGAAAAAGAGAGAGAGAGAGAGAGAGAGAGAGAGAGAGAGAGAGAGAGAGAGGGAGAGCGTTACCTGCTCCTTGCTTGAGGGCGCCGAAAAACTTAGATCTGAGATCTGAGTTTTTGGGCGCGCTCGGTTATTTTTTTAGCCCAGCCGACGTCGCTTTGAGTGTCGCATATTTACAAAGAAAGTTGCGACGCTCATAGCGACGCCGGGAATTATTTTTTTTAGCGTCGCTGTGTGAACGTCGCTAATATGAATAGCCTCTTGTAGTGTTTAAATATTTTGAAGATAAAAAATTCTCTATCATATATTTAAATATTTTGAAAAAATATGTTTTTCATATATATATATATGTACTTTTAAAAAAAATATCTTTCATATGTTTAAATATTCGAAAAATATTCCATATATTTAAATATTTTGAAATAATAATATTTTGCCCGTCTCGGGATGATCCTAGTATTGGCTCCCTTACCCTATAATAGGAGGATTTTGTTATTATATGCATGTGGTGGTGATGTGTGTGAACACATTTAAGACTACCGGAGCATTTTTTTCCTCACTATGAGGTTTTTCCTCCGTGCATTGTATATACGCCCATCACTCTAGGGCTACACTACAAGAGGTTGTGTGCTCTTTGTGACGCTGTTAGCGACGGAAATACACTGGGTTTTTATAACCCCCGGCGTCGCTAAAACCGTCGCTACGAGCGTCGCTACGAGAGCGTCGCTATATACGTCGCTATATAGAGACGCACATAGCGACGCTCATAGCGACTGTTATAGCGACGTTTACACTGAAGACTATAGCGACGCTCATAGCGACGCTACAGAGCCATAAAAAGCGTTAGTTATAGCGACGCCCGAGAGAATTTTTTTTTGGTGGCAGGGCATTGAATGCCCTGCCACCCATCAACCATATTGTACTTGATTCACTTTTTAAAAAAAGTGCAAGGGTAGATAATAGACCCAAAATAGTCACCCACAAAACGCATTGTTTGCAAAATTGACAATTGTACACATCATAGGAAAAATGAATTGATTGGCAAATGTAATAATGACAATTGTACAATATCATAGGCATAAAGAATTGATTGGCAAAAGGAACTGCGGTGACAAATGTAATAATATACATGGTTCAAAAAGACGTATAAAATCCGTCTCATGATACATAAGCTATGAGAAACCCTAAACTAATGCTATCTAGCTACGGCTAAACTGACATCGTCTAGTCAGACGTCTCATCGCGTCCAAGCGGCGTATCTGTCGGATTCTGCAAAAAAGACAATAAGACAGCTTTCAGTAAGTATAAACATATAACGACATTTATAAAACAATACAAAAAATAAAAAACAGTAAACCCTAATACTAACCATGCCGCCGCGAGAACTGAGAATGTCCATCAGGGCGTTTAAGCCCTTCCTGCCTGCATACTCGCGCTCGTACGGTGTGGGATCACGTCCTGTTATCGACCACTGTCAAAACATACAAAGATTTCATTATGTTAGAATTAAAAAACTCATAAACCCTAAACTATCGAACATAAAGAGCAATGTGAAAACACTTACAAAATCGGCCTCAAATGATGCCCATCCACCGCTCCCCAAGTGGTGCGAGCTCCCTGCCTCTACTCGCGCTCTGGCTGCATCCTTTTGTTGCTTCCACTTGTCGGGATTCTCGCGCGCTGCTTTCTTCGCATTCTTCCAATCTTCTTTGGCGAGCGAATCTGGCCTGTTCCACCCATTCCTGATTGCTTTTTGCACTTCGGAACGCTTGTGTTTGCAGTATTCGCGCATTCGAATCTTCATCAGGTCTTCATTGAAGCGCTGATCCCGTGTTGGAACGGGAAACTCATCATGAAGTATGCTGATGACTCTGTTTTTTAAATCACTTGGTACTTCACTCCATTTGTTTAGTATGTAGTGTCTAAACAGCTGAGAGCAAAGACCACGCATGCGCGAGATCACCTTCTTGCCGTCATCATCCATGATGATGCCGCCGCTGAAGTCGATGGAGTAAGACAAGCCCTCTGGCCGGTGACGCGTGAACCTGGGTGTCCCGGCAGGGGTCTCTAGCGGCGTGTCCATGGGGGTACGGATGTTAAGTGTCTCCACCGGCATCTGGGCCCCGAAGCGAGGAGTGTCGAGTGGAGTGGCTCCTGGCGGAGTAGGTAGAGGTGTGTAGCTTCTAGGAACAGTCAGTCGTGCAAAACCTGGCGTAGATGGCGATGCTGTGGCTCGTGTGGGGGCGGGCAAAGAAGGGGAGGGTAAAGAGCCTCGTCGAACACGAGGCGGTGTGGAGGCATCGGTGGCGGAATCCCCACAACAACCGCCACCGCCACCACTAGAGCGCCGGTGTCTAGACGAGTGTGAAGCTCGTCTCGTCGAGGCCGAAGCTTCGGAGCGCGCCGAGTGCTCCGAAAGAGAGGGAGATGCGGATGGAGTAGGAACGCGCGATGATGCGCTAGAGCGATGACGCTCCACGTACCACTGTCTCTGCTGCGGTGACAAAGAAGAAAGAAACTCCTCATCATCCATACCTGCATTAAACACACGAATATTTAAACTTAATATTGAATGAATAGAGTAGACAATGACGCAAAGACCATTAAATACAATGACGTAATGACGCATATAAATACAATGACGCAATGAATTGAGTGATAGAAGAGGCAAGTCGAAAACTCAGAATTTTCAATCAAAAGATGTGAGCGCGAGTAGAAAAGAGCGTTATACACCATGGAAGGTACTTAGAGAGCCAGAGCTTTTACAACACGGAGCAAAATTGTTCAAATACAATATTTGTGGCTTTAAGAGATCTCTCTCTCATCCTCGCATAACTCAGCATAACTTCCTATATCCATATAGAGCTCTCCGTTTAAACACATATCCTCTGTTTCATTTTGTAGCTCCTCTGCATGCACCCCATATAGAGTAGTAGCATCTTGATGCTCGTCTGGCACCACCGCAGCGGCTTCTGATTGAGCATCTTCTCTGATCTCCTCCATTGATGCCGTTGTGATTGGCACATGGTAGCCTTCATACGTCCTTGCACTACGAGGGGCTACCTCTATGACGTACCACCAGTTTGATGTAGACTTTGTAGGATGAAATATTACCTGCCGGAGCCACATAACTTACATGAGAGCTTTCAAGCACATAACTTGTAAAAGGGGGATGTTAACTATTTACATACTTACTTGTTCACAATGCTCGGGTAGTACGAAAGTGTCTCTTAGGTCAGTCCATTTCTTAGTAGAATCCACCTCAAGAAAACCAGACTCTCCTCTACGCACAGTAGCGTTGCGACCCTCCATGATTATCTTGAACCATTGCACGTCGAACAAGTCGACAAAAAATCCTCTGTAATCGATCCTCAAAATCTCTTGCAGCGTGCCGAAGTAAGTGAGTTCCGCCACCACAGGATCTGCATCAGAGGAACGTCGTCGACTAGACTGTTCAAATTTTGCCATGATTCCACAATCTTGAGTAAAACGCTTTTTGTCGATTCGTTCCACCCTAAAATGTCGACCTTTACACCATGCTGCTGTGTATGACTTATACTACAACGAACAAAGATTATGAGTGGCCGTTCAAACGTTTATAAATAAAGTCACTTGCTAGTCGTACATTGCAAACTTACCTTGGTCGCGCAACCCCGAGAGTACTCCCACTCTTCCTCAGTCACTTCGTCACCGCATTGTTGTGCGCTTTTCAATTGGTTGTGCAACCATCTTAAGCTCATGAAGGTTGGTACGCTCTCCAAAACCGTTGGATAGTGCATCGGTGGTCATCTTCCCCGTCTCCACTCGATTCGTGCCCTTTGTCGCTCTTGCTTTGCATCCTCATATTGTGAAATCCACTTTTGCATCACTGGATTATGAAGCATGCAAAATCGGTTGATTTTAGCCTCTAGATCTTCCGTCATCTTCTTCTCAACACCGAGATTGCACATGACAATCCCAGATATGCGCTCATCATCTATGGTTCGCCATAGCGTGTCCCGGGCTTTATCAAATCCGTCTAGCCACTCTCCAATGTACACTAGGGACTCTTATACCAACTAACCTTCTGCCATGCTACCCTCCGGACGTGCCTTTTGACGCACATATCCCTTAAGCGTTTTCATGAAACGTTCTAAGAAGAACATCCATCTGGAATAAACTGTGCCAGCTATTACCATCTCATCAACTATGTGAACAAGAAGATGCACCTGAATGGTTAGCATTGTAGTAGGAAAATGTTTCTCAAACATGCACACAAGCTCCGCAGCATTTAGTTTGGCGAATGGTATGGAGTCTACGTTGATCTCCTTTTGTGAGAGCCATTGCACCAGCTTTGCAAGTTTGTAGATTGTGTTACGGATGTCGAGAGACAAACATCCCTCAATGGCAACCGGTAAAATAAACTGTAAAGTATGTGCAGCAATGATATTAAAGTCCACATTTTATGCAATGATATTAAAGTCCACTATGAACGTACCTGACACATTTTATGCCAATCGTGTGACTTCAAACCGGTAAGCTTTCCTTCTTTAGTAAAACACGTTCGGAGCGAGTGCATTACGCCAGTGGGGGTCCGCAAAGATCGAATGGTCTCTTTTACTTTGCGTTCTTGGGCTCCTGTGAAAATCCATGGTGCTTTAGGGAGTTTTATCGATCCATCAGACGCTGTTTGCGGCCAATATTGCTCCATACGATCCACATTTCTAAGGTCAACTCTGGCTCCCAAAGTATCTTTCTTGCCGGTCAGATGGTCCCATAGTAGATTACCCACATTCTTGAATATGTGCATTGGATCGAGCAAGTGATTGATCATGAGTCGGGGCCAGTATGGTAACTAGTACCATAGAGATAGTCTCTTCATCCCTGGAGGCAATCCGTCATCGCACATCTCCTTCTGCTCTAACCATGCTTGTGCAGACATCCTTGGTGGCTCTCTTCCCAAAAAGCCGTCGCGTAACACATGATTCTCTGGAAGATACGCTTGATGACCTTCGTAGATTTGCTTCTTCAGTGAGGGTGCCCTACTGCTTCATCTCGGGAATCTGGCATCACATTGTCAGCTGGTAGTATGTGCTCTTTCAGCAATCTACACAACATAAAAATACGATACAGTCGTGTAAAAATCTATCAGATCATTATACATTTATAGTTTTATTAAAGTAAACTAATTGTAATAGATCACCTGAAAAGCGCTATGACGCTAGTGTCACTCCATCCAAACTTTGCCTGCATGTTGAGAAGAACCAGGAGTGCTTTCAATCTAGACATACGTGCTCCATTATACAATGGCGTATCGGCTTCACTTTTCATATCATCATAGATAAGCCTTTCTGAATCCATGATCGTCTCGATCATTTCATCAATCTCGGGCTCAAACATTGCCTCGTTGGGAATGTGCTCTGCATGATCATCCCCCGAGCTGTCAGAGGCTACATCTTGTGGCCTCACATATGCTGCTTGACCAAAGCGCCTGCGAACACGTCTATTGGGTTGCAAGATTGCTGCTTGTTGGCCAACGTCAGAGTCCGACGAGTTATAATTGGCAACAACTCGATCTATAATAAATGGATCGAACTCGCCAAATTCGCGAACGTGCTGCAAAGAAACACGTCTTGTCCGTCGCACAGCATGCTTGCATTGATTACAAGGACATAAGACCCTCGTTGAGAGATAGGTGTTTCGGTTGGACGGTCCCACATCCTCGTCACTACTCATAATGAGGATAAAAATCTTATAACCTTGACAACAAATTTAATATTCTATTGGCATTCTTCGTCTTATCTCTCTCTCTCTCTCTCTCTCTCTCTCTCTCTCTCTCTCTCTCTCTTTCTCTCTCTCTCTCTCTCTACCTCACATTCTCTAGTCATGTCCAATCCCCGCACACCTCGGTCTAGAGGTGCACGGAGATCAGAAACACCGGGTTATAATCTCGTCTTTATTGGTCAATACCTTTATTTGTGGGTACAAGAAATCTACAGACCCACATCTACACGATACTGCATGTAGTGGACAAAACCCCTTTGCCTCTTCTCTAGCTGTAGCACTTCACAGCATCTTAACATCTTTTCACAGTAGATCTTTTCACTGTTTGTCTAACTCTAAACCCTAAACCGTCAGTAATTGTTGCGTGGACTCGATCTAACGTAAATAGGCGTAAATCTAAATAAACGTAAATCTAACTAAAAATAAACCTAAATCTAATTTAAGGTAAGTCTACATCTAACCTAATCTTTAACGTCTTTTGGGATAGTTTCCTACGACGTTAAAACTCTCTTCTTCTTGTGTGTGTGTGTGTGTGTGTGTGTGTGTGTGTGTGTGTGTGTAAACCTAAATAAACCTAAGTCTAATCTAATATAACATAAATCTAAATCTAACGTAAATTATGATATATTAAAAACAAAGAACTAAACTAACAGGGATTATAAGAACCTTAAAACTGATTTAACACATAATTTTTCCCTAAACTCGGCAAGAGTTGGCATTCTCATCACTAAAGATGTGAGAGTTAACTTCCGGCGGTGACGCTGCCTCATCTCCATCCACATCTGACGACAGCAATTGGCCCTTTAGACCGTTCTTGCTCTTGTTACTAACTTTGAAGTTGCTGTTGAATGGCTAGAGGTTGTCTAGATGGTCATTGTGTCGGGGATGTATTGACTCTTGCCGCCCTGAAGATCCACCTTCTTCCCTATCTTCTAAAGACATTTCACCAGTACTTTTGGATCGACGGAGCCCACCATGAGTGAAGGCAGCAATATCCTATATTCCATTGAGGGCTTTCTTCACCCGCTTCATGCAGGCATCGCAGTCTATGGAGACCTAAATCTAATCTAATATAACGTAAATCTAAATCTAGCGTAAATAAACGTAAATCTAATTAAAAATAAACATAAATCTAATCTAATTTAACTTAAATAAACTTAAATCTAATTTAACGTAAGTCTACATCTAACCTAATCTTTAACGCCTTTTAGGATAGTTTCCTACGACGTTATAACTCTCTTCTTCTTGTGCGTGTGCGCGTGTGTGGATGTGTGTGCCAATAAAAAGAGATAAATGGTATTACCTTTCTATCACCCATGCCAAGTATGATAGATTGGTTATGCCATTTCCCTCTTGAATAATAGGTCTTGAGTTCAACTCCTCGTCGGCTAGATCTTTAGGTCTTTTAATTTTAATTAGTTTCCTACGACGTTAAATTAGTTTCTCTCTCTTTCTCTCTCAATGTGTGTGTGTTTTTTTGGATCGTATGCATGTTTTCTCTCTCTCTTTTCCTCTCTCAATGTGTGCGTTTTTTGTTTATGCATGTTCTTTTTGGACATTGAGCTGTGCATTTTATGGAGCATGGACACACCCAATCCAAAGGTTGTAGATTTGAACATGGGAAGATTTGGAGACTTTCATCAAGAACTGGTATTTGCATTGTTCCCACAGCGTGCTACAAATGTTGCAAAATTGGCGCACTATGCTTGCAAGTGCATGATGGCTGGGATATCATTGATCAATAAGCCAGTGGTGAAAACTATGTGGAGGCACACTAACAAAGATCTCAAGTAGCCCCTGTGGATGAATGCCCAGGCATGCCTATAGAGCTAGCAAGCGACATGAATGTGGCTGAGGTTGTAACCAATGAGGATACCTGCTCGCTTTTCTTGGAAAATTTGGAGGAGAAGAACAATGTTTGCATCAAGCCTACAGTACAGTCAGACTTGTCGGATAACAAATCCCAAGAGCTAATGGTTGAATGTCCAAGCATGCCTATAGAGCTAGCAAGCGACATGTATGTGGCTAAGGTTGTAACCAATGAGGATACATGCCCGCTTTTCTTGGAAAATCACCATGAGAAGAACAATTTTTTAAGCCTGCACATCTAGACTTGTCAGACAACAAATCCCAAGCATGTCTACAGAGTTAGCAAGCAACATGAATGTGGCTGAGGCTGTAACCAATGAGGATACCTGTGCACTTTTCTTGGAAAATCAAGATAAGAAGAACAATGTTTGTGAACCTGCACATCAACACTTGTCGAACATCAAATCCCAAGAGCTAATGGATGCACGGGTGGATCCACCTGAGCAACAGATTGTCCTCCTTTGCCCCCCCCCACCCCCCAAACCAAGAGGAGCAATATAAGCTTAAGGAGTCCTCACATGAGGATCATTTGAGTGATGAGAATCAGATGCACAAAGTCATCGCTAAAACCATGGAAAATGTTTTTGCATGGGCTTACTTGCACTTTCTTGTTTTCCTTAATACAAACATCCCGCATAATGTGGGAATTGCTTTTAAAAAAAACTGAGTTAAAAAATGAGTAGCCACATAATATATTCATCAATATTGAAATTCCTCCAATTACAATAGCTGGATACTCTCTCTTTTAAGTGCTAGAAGACATATATTACGGGCAAATTTGGTCTGTATATTATGCAAAAGGTTCTCTAGATATTTGATCATGTAATCTTTGATAGGTTAAAACATACCTTGGAGGAGAAGGAAGAAAGACGTGTAGAAGTATGCAGAACAGTGGCTTATTGATTGCAATGAAATTTTTTGACATAATGAAATTTGATTTACTATATTTGATTGCAATGAAATTTTTTGACATAATGAACAAGCCTATAGACAAAAAATCGATCGGTAGAATACTTTTAATTGGCTATATTTGCAGAATCTCGGCTAGATTCTTTACTTGTCTAATGGCTTTAGACGTATCTCGTATATTTCCAATTGGCTATATTTGCAAAATCTCGGGTAGATTCTTTACTTGTCTAATGGCTTTAGACGTATCTTCTAAGTATCTCCTAATGGCTTTACTAAAACAAACTCATTTGTGGAAGAGATACTTATAGATAGATAGATAGATAGAGAGAGAGAGAGAGAGAGAGGATTTTAACGTCGTAGGAAACTATCCCAAGAGACCTCAAAGATCTATTCGACGTGAGTTGAACTCTCTCTCTCTCTCTCTCTCTCTCTCTCTCTCTCTCTCTCTCTGTGTGCACGTGTTATCCGCCTGTGTCACCTGCTTGCAGGGGAACACGAGTGATCAAGCTGCTTGTGACACCCCTTCTCCATGCCATGTTTTCGTTCAAAATGCAAGCGAATGTGATTGCATGTGGAGAGACACCCTCACTTCATATCTGTCAAAAATAGCACAAAGCTTCTTGGCCCTGTCCAGTTGGCATAGGCGTAGTGTACGCTTAGAGAGCGCAAGCACAGGTATAGGTAGCACCTCAACAGCGTGACATAGAGAACATCTGCAGAGACACACCCACCTTTAATGTGTGCTACCAGGAGCACCTACAACTCCCTCTTAGCCATGGTAGCCTCATCGGGTTCTTCACTGCCCGGCATCCATGCAACAGGACCACCTCCATGGGATCTGAGAACTTTGGAAGGCGTTTATAACCTACACGATCGTGCATGCACATCTTGTGATTCCCATCTACACACACGCGCGCTTGCGTGCCCTTCCTCCCTTTATAGTGTTCGGGAAAAATCATTTTTCCAAACATACTAAATTCCTTTCCTTGAATTTGCCAACACGAAATTTTAGAAAATTAGGTTTAATTTGCGGGGTTTTACACTATGTTTCTCTATTTTGGCGCAAAATTTCTTCTTTTTCTCTTGACCTCAACCGAAAATTTTGAAATTGAAAACTGCACGATATTAAGCTGAGACACATTTTTCCCGAACAATATCCCTCTAGCTGTTGCTTCAGGCAAGTGAACCCTAAGTAGATATTGAATCCAAGCTCACGTCCTTGATCACCCGGTATGGTTGTGAAAGTGAGTGGGAAATCGAGGCACCCTGGCTCCAAATATCAACTTATCACAATGGCCGTCCACACCACAGCCATGCTAGTCGTCCTTAGCGAAAGCTCTTTGATTAATCGTTGTTCAATAGCATTGCTTCCATAACCATTTTCCCTCTTATTGTGGGTGTATTTCTTTCTCTCTTGTTGTTGCTGTTGTGAAGTAAATGCTCAAGCAGTTCTTGTGATCACCCTCACAAAAGCAAATCAATTGTGATGCAACACGTGCGAGAAAAGAGGGTAAGAAAATCATCCAACGAGCTCAAAAATGTGGCAAGTGGAAACTCAAAAAGAGCTTCCAGGACCTCGAGTCCTCGACGCCCATATCCAGCCATAGCTGCCTCTACTTCAATACTCGGAACTCGGCCCGTTTGTGAGTTTGGATGAGTAAAATGTCCTTCGTGTTGAGGGGATGCAGGATATGAACGGCGTATTAGTCAGACCCATGTGACCATGCCTTTCCTTGGACTCCAGCTTTGTGATCACGCGAAGCAAGCAACACTCAGGCATCTCCTTCAGTTTCATCTTGGCCATGCCGGCCAACTCCTCTAGTTCCTGGCAATGGTCAGGCATCTCCCTTGATTTCATGTCCACCTGCCACTACGTGTCGCCCTTGTGTTTCTTCTCATCTTAATGTTTTATCTTCTAGTACGGTCGGCAACCGGAGGCTGCCTCTCTCTCTCTCTCTCTCTCTCTCTCTCTCTCTCTCTCTCTCTCTCTCTCTCTCTCTCTCTCTCTCTCTCTCTCTCTCTCTCTCTCTGTGCAATTCCATATCCATCTACTTCAGTCTTGAAGGATCAACCATCAAATTTACCTTTTGAGTCTGTTTGACAGTCGTCGATGATCACCTCAATGCAGGAGGCAGTGCTGGTTGTCCAATGTTTAGCATTGCTAAAAGACCTCTCTCCCTCTCTCTATAGATATATCTCTCTCTAGCATGAGAGATAAAAGGTGACTCTCTCTCTCTCTCTCTCTCTCTCTCTCTCTCTCTCTCTCTCTCTCTCTCTCTCTCTCTCTCTCTCCAGTTGGAACTTGGAGGATTTTGAGACTGAGCTCGCCGCTGAGGCTACGCTCCCAATAGGCTAAACTAATGCAGAGACCGTAATCTATCTATCTCTCTCATGAATGCCATATACGGAGACTGATGCGATGGTCCAAGGACGCAGGCACACTTGCATGGAACCAAGCCAGCTTCGGGGCTCCTTGTCAGGATCACGGTTCACTAGTTTGAACTTTGTTTTTAGTGAGTTCTTATTAGGTTTTAACAAAAGAATATGTGTACATACCTGGCGGCCCGCCCACTTACCTGGGCGACGACATTGAGCTTTATACCCCAACACAGACAGCCTCTCTTTCTCTCTCTCTCTCTCTCTGTCTCGCTATCCATTTGCGCCACCGCCGGCCTTTAGGGAACACTGCGAGAACTGAGGTGCTTCCGCCACATGTAGGGGGGGGGGGGGGGGGGGGGGGGATCCCTCGAATTTGGATCTACCTTAAATGTAATTTTGTATGTTTGTGAAATTGATTTTTCTCATCCAGTCTGCTCCTCGTTGGTAGTACTCTCTCTCTCTCTCTCTCTCTCTCTCTCTCTCTCTCTCTCTCTCTCTCTCTCTCTCTCTCTCTCTCTCTCTCTCTCTCTCTCTCTCTGTGTGTGTGTGTGTGTGTGTGTGTGTGTGTGTCACACTCGCTGCCATCTCCGTCACACACACACCATTTCTGCCTGGACAGTTGTCGGTGGCGTTCAGGAAAAATCAGTTTTCCAAACATACAAAATTCCTTTCCTTGAATTTGCCAAGAGGAAATTTTAGAAAATTTTGCATTATTTAGGAGCGGAATTTCTCCTTTTCTCCTTGCTCTCAAATGACATTTCTGATATTGAAAAGGACACTACTCGCTGCGCTTTCAATAAGTAGAATCTACGTAGATTCTTTCCTCACTTTTCACAAGAGGAGTGAAAAGGAGATGACATCCCATCGTGGGCTGTACGCTCATGTGCGGTGATGTGGGATGTACACTCCTGTGCGGTGATGCCCATCCCTTCTTGCTCTATCAGGCCCTGCGATCCTGTGCCCTGCAAGTTTGCGACAAGCCCCTGTCTTCGTGCATTGCTATTGCCTGCAAAGCTTGCCTCTCCATGCACCGCATTCCTACCCTCTGCTTGTTCTTCTGCTTCGCACTTCCTAAGCTCTCCGATAGAGAGATTGCAGCCTGCTCGCCCTTGTTGATGCACTCCAAGCCTTGAGCACCTTGCAGGCTCCTCCGAACCCTCTAGCCCCTGGGTTTGTCCATCGAGATTGCCTGCGCAGCTTCCCTTCAATGCAACGCATTCCTATCCTCTTGCACACGAGCCCTTCCCCCTTAATGATGGACTCGTTGTTGAGCACACGCAGACACACGTCATCAACACAAACTCAACAGACATATTTTTTTCCAAACAAAACGGCCACTTGTCGGCACTTGGGGGCAATTGGGACCCATTTTTCACTGCTCAACATGTAATTTGTCACAAATCACCTCGCAAAAAAAGTCTAGTTTTAGCTTCATATAGGGAAAATTACCAAAATACCCCTCTAACTTGTGGAAATTCCCAATATACCCCTCAAATTTCAAAAATTCCCAAAATACCCTTGTATCTATTTTCGTTGGATCTTCACGATTTTCTAATCTTTATTCTAGTTTGACAATTGAGATCAGTTTTTGAGTGCTTAGCGTGTAATTTTTTGCAAATTACCTCCTGAAAAAAAAAGGCAATTATGTCTAAAAATAATGAAGGGATTCATCTCCAAAGCCTTCATAACCAACTCAAATTTCAGTTTTAGCATCCTATGGTAGACAATCACTCTTCTTATGAAAAGCTACAAATTTTTTTGTTTTTGGAGAAATTTACTCTCACAACCAGGGGTATTTTGGGAATTTTGAAAATTTTGAAGGGCATTTTGGGAATTTATGACAAATTATGGGAGTACTTGGGAATTTTTAAATTTTGAGGGGTATTTTGGTAATTTTCCCCTTCTTATATTGATAGACAATCACAAAACCTACAGTTTTTTTTTAATCTTTGGAGAATTTTAATCTCACGACCTCAAGTATTTTGGAAATTTATGACAAAAGATTGGGGATTTGAGGGGTGTTTTGGGAATTTCCACAAATTAGAGGGGTATTTTGGTAATTTTCCCTTAAAATAAACACCATTCTAGTAAGAGAATGGCCAATCTAAAGTGCGAAAGAGAAGCTTTTAACGAATCTAGAGAGAGAGAGAGAGAGGGGGGGGGGGGGGGGGGGGGGGGGGGGAGAGGGAAGGAGAAGCAACCCTTTTTGCAGTCTTGCATCTCCATACCCGCCCTTCTCCGTGCCTTTACTTGAAGCGGGCTCGTGCGATAGCAGACAAGTCTATGTCTCTGCTGCACCATACTTCCACGATTGCTTCGATGAGGCCTGAGCCACCTCTACAATATAAAAAAAGGCATGTCATGCTCTTCGCCCTGATGCATGGCTCAATACCGTCCCTCCTGTGTTGCGTATCGGACCCCCCATCATCATCCCTCTACGCTCTCACCACGTGCACCCGCTTTCATCTTCTTTGTGATCTTCTTTTAATCCAACTAATTGGACCCGTTTCATCTTTTTCTCAAACATTTGCTATACCTACTTTCCCGAATCTCGACGTATGGCATCCTCCACAAATTAGAGAGATATTTTGCTAATTTTCCCAAGAAAATACACAACGCCATCCATAAAGTATTTTGGGAATTTTTTAAATTTCAAGGGTATTTTTAAAATTTCCATAAATCAAAGATAATTTTTCGAATAAAATACAAGAAAAAGAAGAAGAGAGTTTTAACGTCGCTGGAAACTATCCCAAGAGACCTTAAATATATCTCTCACTAAGCAATAGGTTTTTATTTATTTTTGCCCTTCCCTTTTCCTTCTGACCCCAAGCCAAGGGAAGCCAAAGTTTCTTTGTTGATTCCCCTTAATGAGACACTTTGGCAAACCTACTAAGCCGAGACATATTTTTTTCGAACACTGGTCGCCGACAAAAAAGTCCTCTCTCTCTCTCTCTCTCTCTCTCTCTATATATATATATATATATATATATATATATATGTGTGTGTGTGTGTGTGTGTGTGTGTGTGTGTGTGTCGCACTCGTTGTCTCGCCGGGCTCACTCGTGAGCTTCTTTGTGTGTGTGTGTGTGTGACACTCGCTGCCTTGTACAATGGGGCCTACAAAGGAAATTCGATCTCCAAAGCCTACATAATCAATTCAAATTCTAGTTTTAGCATCTTATATTGTTAGCAATCAGTCTTTTTAATAAGGCTTGGTTCAGATTGGGCGGAGGCAGAAGTGAAGAAAGGAGCGAGAATGTGTGGTGGCACCATCCAAAAATGAAGAGCAACTTTTCGGACCTACCTGAGAACGGGCGAGTCCCCCCTTGGAAATGCGTAGTTGCTACAGCACAAAACACGGTTCGTAGGAGCTAAGCTTAGCACATGTCGAGGCTCTTCCCCACACGTGACGAATCTCGTGGGCTGCTTAGTGCTATTGCTGCCGCCATGATCACTGTCCGGGCTCTGTGGATCATTGCATTCAAATTCCAATACATCAGTGTGCGCTCTCTCTCTCTCTCTCTCTCTCTCTCTCTCTCTCTCTCTCTCTCTCTCTCTCTCTCTACGTTTGCACTCAACGACGCCGGGGCTTGGATGGGACAGTGAACGTCTCTCTCTCTCATTCTCGAAATTCTCCGCTTGTCGCTATCTAGGCCTGCTTGCAGGGCACACTGGCCTGAGCAAGGAGATAACGCCACGTGTCGGGGGGGAGGGGGGGACCCGGAATTCCCTCCCCCTTTATCTAGTAGATCTGTACGCATGTCTCATTGAAGAGAATCTCACAAGATACTTCACTTTGGGAAAAAGAAAAAAATAAGTTTGGATCATAACTAATCTTTAAAAAAACGAAAAGATCTTTCCACGTGGAAGGAGGCAGGCAGTGCAGGCCATCTAGAAATTTCTCTCTCTTGTTACCAAACCAAAATACCCTTTTGGTTTGTGGAAATTTCAGAAACACCCCTCCAATTTCAAAATTCCCAAAATACCCTTTTGGTTGGATCTGTTCGTGATTTTCTAATCTTTATTCCTTTTTGACAAATGAGATCCGCGCTTAGCATGTATTTGTCTAAATATAATGAAGCAATTGGTTCTGTTTGTTTGTTGAGGTGAATACGACTATTTGAGAGAGTATGCATGGCGGCGATTCAACAGAGCCAATAGTTAGGGCATGATTATGAGGTAGGCCACTAGGGAGAGTTATCTGAGGAGGAGTGAAATATATGCATAGGTGTTGCAGGGAAGAGGAGTTGTGGATTGTGAGGGAAACGTGGCTGAGGAGGAGTGCAATATGGACAATCGTCGTAGGGGAAGATGCGCAGGCATCGCAGGCAAGAGGAGAAGGCACGGCGCAGCCCTGTGATCGTCACGAGTGGGATATGAGTGCAGTGATAAGGTAGGGTGCATAGGATAATTGTGGGGGGAGGATGTGGCAAGCAGATCCAAACGCAGCCAAGCAATGTTGTAGAATAGGAGGGCAGGAAAGTGGGGAGGTCGAGGCCACAAAGTCATGGGGAGGGGAGGGTGATGCAGGAGGCACAGAGCGGACGCATGCTCTATGTCTCTCTCCCTCCATTGCACACGAACGAGCGAGAAGGGATGGGGCATAGCTCACAAACACAAAGGGTGGACGCAGATTGCACGGCAGTGCATGGAGAGCAACAAAACGCGAGGAGCACATGACGGCGATCCCGAGGTACGGAGGAGTGTGCAGGGGATGACGCGATGCCAAACTCAACGTACCGAGGGGGGAAGATGCAGAAAAAGTCGGGCAAGGGTTGCAGGGCCGCTAGGTCTCTCTCTCTCTCTCTCTCTCTCTCTCTCTCTCTCTCTCTCTCTCTCTCTCTCTCTCTCTCTCTCTCTCGTGAGCGAGCAGGATGCAGGACACAAGGCAGACGAGGAGCGCAGGACATCGATGATCGGCCAGGTGCCTTTTTCCTTTAGAAAGGAGGTTAACGGTGCAACGAATGTATCTAGATTCCACTTAATGAAGTTGGACCCAGTAGGAGTCATGTAGATAGATAGATTGTTCCCTTCCCTCCCCTCCCCTCTCCTCCCCTCGCCTCGTTTACATGATTTTATTTTTTGAAATGGATAGGACCTAACAGTGCCTTGAAGAAAATTGATAACAGTTCACAAGCTTTAAGTATAAAAACCGGCCAAACGTGCAATTTTTGAACTGATGTAGAAGAGTTAGTATCTCGTGGCTAGGGTAAAAAACTTTTGGTGAAGCTTGGCGTCTACCAACAATAACTCTGTTTTGTTGCTTCATTAAAAAAAAAGCTCTTGATGTCTATTTAGGGAGGCTTCGCGATCCTCACGACTAAGTGACACAGAGCATTTGAGAGGGGGGGGGGGGATCAATGGATGGGAAATCTACGCATAGCCGTTGATATGATTTGTATTGTAGATTGCTTGTTAAATTAAAACCACCAAGAACTAAACCCGGACATGGGGCTTGTCCGAGTTTAGTTCTAGGCCAATCCAAGTTTATAGTTTATAACACCATGTAAAATGGCATTCCTTTCTGGTTAGCTCAAGCCTCAAAAGGCATTGGAGCATGAGGTCGTAGGTTCCAATCCTGCACCCCCATTTTTTGAGTAGGCATATCCACCTCGAGATGCCCGCGAGTCCTCCCTTGTCGTCGATCCCCTTATCCGCCCCCACGTGCACTCCTGTGTCACTTAGTGTTGTGGCTTCGCGATCTCATCACTTGTTACTTTGAAATATATTTCTTTCTAGCTGGGCAATTTTTATTGACTGCCAAAAAGCAAAATAGCTATTGGATCAACCATAGCGCTAGCGACCCCGTCAAAAGATCACGAGGATCCTAGGGCAACAAAGCACAATCTGCATGTGTACAACAGGAACCAACCTCCAACACGTGAGTAGACCACAACACCCTCGAGTTAAATGATCGAAGATGAAATTCTGAACATTACTATCGGGCTTTGTGAACCAGGGGGTGGAAAAAATTCGAAGGCAGCCTTGCACTACCGCCGCGCCTTCTGAACTCTGCCTAACTTGCTTGTAGTGCAATAAGACCTATGAGGTTGCAACAAAGAGGCGCAGGGCAATTTGTGATAGGATAGCATCTGGATGCAATGGATTGGAGTTGTTAGTTGTCAAGGTGGGGTGCTTCCTCGATGGACTACGGACGCCTCAAAGAGGGGTTTTAGGATGTTTCACCCTTGTTATTGTCAAGGTGGGGTGCTTCCTCGATGGACTAAGGGTGCCTCAAAGAGGGGTTTTAGGATGTTTCACCCCTTGTCATTGTCACTACTTCCGTGCTTTGATGGCACCTCTTGCGAAAGTTGGATTACATCTCGTGGCAACGAAACGGTTAGCCTGCTTTCTTCAGCTTCGAAAGACCCTCCGTTGTGCAACTTTGGTGCTTTGCACTTCCTTTGTGGGTATGTCTGTTTGCTTCTATGGGGACATTGTGTGTCTTGGTGGTGCCTTGCTTGCAATGGTGGCTTCCCTATATTTGTATCTTTCCAATGCTTGGTGTTTGGAAACCCTTGACACTCTTTGTGCATGGTTTTTTTTTTTTTTTGGTAAGTTTTGACCTTTAACACAATCATAGCTCACACCGTGAACATTGCTAAAACAATAATTTAAAAAAACTTAGGTTAAATTCCCACTAGCATGCTCTTCTTAAGATCTTAGAGGACCCCCACAAGGAGGGGGGTCACTATTTTGAGTTACCCCTCACTATTTTGAGTTACCCCCTCCACTAGTTGCACCTCCAAGAG
Organism: Adiantum capillus-veneris; assembly: GCF_014529385.1. Taxonomy (NCBI): domain Eukaryota; kingdom Viridiplantae; phylum Streptophyta; class Polypodiopsida; order Polypodiales; family Pteridaceae; genus Adiantum; species Adiantum capillus-veneris. The sequence goes on from NC_140935.1 coordinate 153,281,461, forward strand.
GTGTAGTTGTAAAACAAACATGTTGCCCCCATGTGTATGAGACTTGTGTAATCATGTCTCAACTTCAACTGCTCTTTTATAAATTCCCTTCTCTGTGTGGGGGTACCTTACAAGAAGACAACGTTTTTAGTACTTCAAGACAAGGAGAAAACAAGAGTCTCTACCAAAAGAAGACAAAGTTTTGGGTACCTCAAGTATTCAAGAAAACATTGGCAACTTGGCCGTATTACCAATCCCTGCAATTTTCTAGAATGCATTGGGGCTTGAGATTTTGAAAGAAGCAGTGCTCGAAAAAAACTTTTTTCCAAAAACTTGGCAAACCTACATATGTGAAACAGAAAGGTAAATTGACAAAATTTGAAGGTTTTTACACCAAATTACACTAATTTTTTCAAAATTTTGTAAGTTTTCTCACCTTTAAGTATAAAATTTAGAGGTAAATCTCAAAATTTGTAGGTGGGATTACACTAAACCTAGGTTTTTTTCGAACACTGAAACTCAAAGAAGTTTAAAAACACCCAAACGAAGACTAAAAAGTAATGTGATTCATGGTTGAGCTTGTTATATGGCTCACTTGATCGGGATAGGTCACCTATCCATTGCTTTCCTACAATCTTGCAGGATTATTTTCAAGGAAGGAGAGGGTATCCATGTGTCACACTCGATTCATTTCAAAGAAAACCTTAAAGAAACATTTAATTTGAAATGCAAAAGTAAATGGTAAGTAGTAAATACTACGATGGTAGAAAATGAAAAGATTGAGTTCTGAGTTCTCTTCAAAAAGTTAAAAAACTTAGTACTCTATCAATTTATACTATTATAATGGGGGAAGGGATTTTGGCCCCTCCCCCGCGCACGTGCCAACACAAGGTTGATCCGACAGGTCTCAGATTAATGTGCACGACGTGACACAGTGTATAGGTGACACTAAAGAGCAGTCATAGTGAGAGAGAGTGTATAGGTGACACTAAAGAGCAGTCATAGTGAGAGAGAGAGAGAGAGAGAGAGAGAGAGAGAGATGAGTTCCACCTTTGTTGCGCCCGCGTATCCTCGAGGCCTATGTTGGAATTAGGGTTGCAGAAAAACACACACAGCTTGGAGAAGATGAAGGAAGCCCAAGGCACACAACATAGACTGTATTACTTAGTGTGCAATGGAAAGATAAATAGCCTTAGAGTGATGGGTGTATATACAACGCACATGGGAAAAAACCTCCTAAAGAGGGAAAAAATGCCTCGACGGTCCTAATGTGTTCACACACATCACTACCACATGTATATGGTAACAAATCCCCCCTGGGAGTGATGCGGTGTTGAGGGTTGGCACAAAGAGTAAAGGGAAGTGTCATTCCATGAGGACAGGATCAATCCACAAAGGGGAGCAAGCCCAAAGCTTTGCGGAAAGCTTTGAACTTCTCATGAGACAATGCCTTTGTGAAAAGATCTGCAAGGTTGTCATGTGTTGGCACATAAGCCAAGCTGATCTCTTCTGTTGAGAACCTCACCCTGACATAGTGGTAATGCACCTCAATGTGCTTTGTGCGAGTATGAAAAATTGGGTTTCTCACAACTGCCAATGCACTCTGACTGTCAGTGTAGATGATTTTACCAATATCTTGTCCAACACCCAAATCAGCCATAAGGCGTCGCCATACACACTCAGTCGTAGCTGTGAAGACTTTTCTTTACTTAGCCTCACAACTGGAAGTGGCCACAGTAGGTTGCTCTTACTGAACCATGAAATACATGAACTACTACCAAGCATGAAACAAAAACCACTTGTGGACACTCGCGTATCATAACAACCAGCCCAATCCGAGTTCGAAAAGCATGTAAATCTGGTGGCAATGATCCCCCCTTGGGATAAAACAAGCTAAGATGCAAAGTGCCACTCAAGTAGTGAAAAATCCTCTTGACTGCCTGCCAATGCTTAGACCCTGGGCTATGCATAAATATGATGACATGTGAGATTGCAAGCTGAATATCGGGCCTCATGTTGCATACATAAATGAGGTAGCCAACAACAGTTTGGTGAAGAATGACATCAGCAAGAGCACCAACATCATGTAGACTCAACTTCAAACCTGTTTCCATGGGAATGGCAATAGGTTTGCAATTTTCAAGTTCAAACTTACATAGCAATGTCTCTATGTAACTTTTCGGACACAAGGAAATACCACCATCACACTGTTTAAACTATATGCCCAAGTAATGATGCAGCAACCCCAAATCTTTCATCTTGAAAGTAGCATTCAAATCAGCCTTAAGTTCATCAATATGTTTCTCATTTGGTCCAGTGATCAATAAATCATCTACATAAAGAATCACAATGAGAAGTACATCACCCTCACGCTTTACATACAATGTGCTTTCTTTTGGACTATTACAAAAGTCTTGTTTGACGAAATGAGTGTCAACCTTCTCATACCAAGCACAAGGAGATTGCTTCAACCCATACAAACCTTTGTTACATTTTCACACCTTATCCTCTTGTCCTTTCTTGACAAAACCACGAGGCTGCGTTACATATACTTCCTCAAATATGTCACCATTCAAGAACGCAGTAACAATGTCTGATTTATGTACATCCCAACCAAAATGAGCTGCCAATGCAGATAGAAAATGCCAAGTAGTCATACGACAAGTGGGAGCAAAAGTCTTTTCAAAATTTATGCCTTTTTGTTGTGCATAACCCTTTGCAATAAGTCGAGCCTTATAGGGATCAATCTCATCACCTGGCTTGTGTTTCAACTTGTAAACCCACTTTGTACCAATGGCCTTTTTTCCAGGAGGCAAATCACATAAAGTCCATGTGTCATTTTCTATAAGTGCATCATATTTTGATTGTATGGCAGTCATACAATTTTCTAAATTATGTGCTTCATCAAAAGATAGAGGTTCCTCTATATCACTAAGCTAGACACAGCCAAAGCATAACAATCTGATCCATAAGAGGCATGGCAAGAACCTGAACGAGTATGACTAGACAAAGATGCATCCAATTTACTATCACGCAAACTGTGCACCAGCCATTTTGGCATACCTCTAGCCTAGTCATTTTCAGCCCTTTCCTCATCAAGTACATCATGTACATCTACATTAGTAATAGGCTAATTTGTAACATTTTCAGAAACCCCCATAGGTTGTACATTTGCCTCATTTGAATTTACATTCAAACTTCTACCACATAAAAGAGGCAATAAACTGTCACAAATTTTATAGTGCGACAAAGGTGCACACTAAAAACGTGGCTCTGCTTAAAATAATGGAAAAAATTTTCAAGGTCTCAAAGGAAAAAATAAGCATCCACATAAAGATGTAATGGTATCGAACATACCAGGATGCGGATGATCTTCTATGTTTAATACAAAAGACACCTCAAAGATGTAAGAAATTTGATCCATGACCAATATAGCCAAATAGAAACCAAAAAATAGACAATGAGAGGAAGGAATGACATAGTTTAGTATATGTTTTGAAGAGAGGCAAAAAAAAAACGTATTCATGTTTTATATAATAAGTTGAAATGTACACAAAAAAGAAGAGAATGATAAGAAGGAATGGAGCCTTCATATGGCATTGTTCAATAGCTCATGGTACACAATGTTTGTTGTTAGTGCAATTGTTTTGTTTACATCAACATCACGTAGGAGAATCTTCACCCCAGTAGCTGAACGTGCGTGTAACAATGCAACATACAACTGTCCATGAGTGAAGACCGGCGTCACCAAGTATAGGCCCAACACGACAATGCTTTGGCCTTGTGACTTGTTTATGGTCGTACAAAAAGCCAATCTGACTAGAAATTGTCTCCGCCTAGAACAAATGGCAACTCCATGCCAAAATGTACAAAACATATTCGAGGGATAGAAACCCTGGTCATAGGAGCCTCACCCCACACAATCAACTTGCATAGTCTAAGAAATTCATCAAGATGACCCTGAACAAGGATATTGCATGTGCTGCAGCTATTGCTTTCCAAGGGTGTTTTGAACCTAGAACATGCAATGCTTTCATTTTGTAGCAGCAATGATGAAATCCTAGAAGATGTTGTGGCCAATGCAACTTCCCCTTCTCCACGCATGCGTGACAATAAACAATTGTACAAATAAGTTTTCCCAGTTCTTGTAGGCCCATCTAAAAAAAAGCCCCCTCATCAACACTCAATGCATGCAAAACTATCTCAAAAATCCTTTGATCTTCATTCAGAGTGTGCTCCATTGCATGTGTGACGTGGATAACTCTTACATTCTATCAAGACATTGCTCTTGGAAAAGCAATGTATTTTCATCAAATGTCACAAAGTGCTCATTAGGCAATGGAATTCCAAGATATTCAGTTAAACTTCGTCCAAATGTACCAAGAGTTTTATGCGGATCTCTAATGCATACTCTTCAGCAACTTGTGCGCATCTATCTAAGGACTCATATCTCAACTCCAACATGTGTCAATAGTCCTCATACAAAACATATCAAAATCTCTCACATAAGAGATGAGGGGAGGAGGGTTTACAAAACAATAGAATGGTCACAAACAAATGCCTCAATTGTAACCCTGTATAATTACTGCAAGCTTCCTCTATGCAACCAAACCATTCCTCGTCATCCTCCAAGACACCTCTTGCATTGCATGCTTCCTTGAATGTTGGGAACAATACACCATTTACGGAACGCAAATCCTCGAATGATTTACATCCTTTACAAATAATCAAAAGAAAATTGACATAATATCGTTCACCTCCAAAGGGTTGCACAAAATACATCCGCCCAATAGTGTCCCCACGATGTCTCTTCGTCCATTTTTTGGAACATGAATTCCACACCCACTTTTGAGGAAAATCAATGTACAAAGTATCATTTGCATCAGGATTCTCCAAGTTGCATGTGAACCACTCTGTCAAAGTGGTATTCTTTGCACCCTCCATTTGCAAGACATCATTAATGTTGTCATTAATTCAAAATGTCACAATTTGACTAGTTGGAACATGCACACTCAATTTCTGGACAATTGGTGCATCATTGTGCAAAGGAAATTCAAAAATTCTCTAGCAAGCCTCAGATGTAGATGCATAGCATCCATCTGTATACATGTCTATCTCGTCAATGATCTCCCTTTCAAAATCCTATACTGACTATGGAATCTTACAGTTGCCCTATCATGCCCCTTGTAGATGTACTTGTAGACATACTTGACGGCTGAAATTGTAGAACATATCTCCACATTGATATGTGCATTAAATAGTGTCGACAAAACAGGATTATATGGTACAACCCATTGATTATCAATAGTAAAACCCCGGTGAAAGGGCGGTGGTAATGCATGTGCTACTCTCCACCCAACCATGCTATCTTATAGCCTCCCCCTAGCATACACACTATCCGGCCGTGTCGGTGGCCTTGCACATAGGACCCATGTCCTTACATTACCCCACCTTGGAGAATCATTTTCGTCCTAAAAAACGAACATAGGAAAATGTTTCTTAAGTGCGGAGACATTCTCCCATGTAGAACCTTCTTCAGGTCTATCTAGCCATTTTACCAACACCTGTCGTCTGACATGATGTCTGGTGCGAAGCTCATGACAATCCAAAATCTTTTCGGGCTCATGAGAAATGCTTGGTGGTGCGATAAGGTCAACAAACACACCTGTGTCAATGACATTATCATTCTGTCTTAGCTGTTTTTGTAAATGGCTAACATGAAAAACAGAATGAACTCGTGAGTGCTCTAGAAGAGCTAACTTATAGGCCACTTGACCTATACGTTTGAGAATGGTAAATGGTCCACAATAGCGTGGTGAAAGTTGAGCAACTTTTTCCGTCTTCAGACTTTTTGAATGCTCCAGAACTTTGAGGAAAACCTTGTCTCCTTCTTCAAAAGTAGCAAGACGACGATGCTCATCTGCATACTTCTTATATCGATCTTGAGCTTGCTTAACATTTTTTTGAGCAACTCGAAGCCTGTCAAAATGGTCTTGGAGAAAATCCTTCGCTTGTTGTATCTTCTCCTTAGCCAACCCCACCGTAATGAGTGATCTAGGTTGAAATCCATATAAAAGCATAAATGGACTAAACCCTGTAGTCACATGCTTTAAACTATTATAAGCAAATTCCAATATAGGTAAGTAGTCTTCCCAAATTGGTTTGCTTCTTGCTAACGTACGCTCGTAGAATATCCTCTAACACTTGACTAATTCTTTCTGTTTGACCATCCGTTTTTGGATGATCAGCCGTGCTTAGATTAAGTTTAGTTTCCAACTTTTGGAACACAGCTCTCCAGAAGTGATTAGCAAACTTTCGATCTCTGTCACTAATGATACTAGTTGGAAGACCATAGAGTTTAATATATGCTCTACAAATAGACGTGCTAATTTCGGTGTCTTAATTATAGTCTTAGTGGGAATGAATCGACACATCTTTGTGAGACGGTCTACAATTACCCAAATGGCATCATGTCCACGATTTGTAGTAGGTAGTCCTACTACAAAGTCCATAGAGATACTCTCCCACTTACCTTGTGGAATCTTTAAAGGATGTAAAAGGCCACCTACCTTGAGGTGATGTACCTTATTAACTTGGCACTGTTAGCAATTTAGTACGTACTCTTGAACATCATGATGTAAGCCCGGCCAATAAAATTGTCGTCGAACTAAGGCATACGTCTTACGAATACTTGGATGACCAGCACTTGGACTATCGTGACACTCAAATAAGATTTGGCGCCTAGTGTCTGAGTCCTTTGGCACACATACTCTACCTTTGTGGAGTAAGTAGCCATCATCAATGGAAAAATTCTTCCATCGATTAAGCTCTCCTTGAATAGAGGTGGAGCTCTGTGTGTTGGAGTTTCTATCTGCACGTGCAGAGACATGTTGATATGGCTGTTCAAAGACATGTGAGTGTGAGGGATCCCTTTTTAAAATTGCACTCCACACTTTAGCATATGATTGATCTTGTGCACACTTGTCACATAATGACTCCAAAAATCCACTCTTTAGTTCCGTGAAAGCAAGTGAAATAATCTAAGGCATCCGACTTAGTGCATCCGCTACTACATTATATCGCCCCTTGCGATATCGTAGCTTACAATCATAATCTTGAAGGATTTCTACCCATCTAGCTTTACGGCCCTTCAAGTCTGTTTGAGTAGTAAACCATTTGATACTCTAATGGTCAAAAACCACTTCAAACTCGGCACCATATAAATAGTGTCGCCACTTTCTTAAAGCGTGAATTATGGCATAGAGCTCTCTCTCATAAACAGAATAATTTTGTTGAGCTCTATCTAACTTTTTAATTTCAAAGGCTATAGGTCTTCCCTCCTAGAGAAGTACCGCACCAATGGCTTTATCACTAGCATCAGTCTCTACCACAAATGGCTTAAGTGGATCGATGATTGCAAGGATGGGAACAGTGGCTATAGCTACCTTGAGCTGTTTGAAACTGCGTTTTTGGGCTTCTTCCCAAGAAAAGGTCTTACCTTTTGCTTTAAGTTGATCCATCATAGAAACAGTGTTTTTGGCATAGTCATGGATATACTATCGATAAAATCCAGCCATGCCTAAAAATATTTGAAGCTCCTCAACCATGTTGGGATGTGGCCATCAAAGAATGGCAGCGACCTTGTCAGTGTCCATCTTGATGCCAAAATAAAAGATCACATGACCGAGGTAATGTATCTCTGTTTTAAAGAAATTGCACTTGCTTTGCTTAGCATACAACACGTGATCTCGTAGTTGTTTGAACACTAATCGTAAGTGTTCTATGTGTTCATCTTCAGTCTTACTTTAAATGAGAATGTCATCAAGGAAAACCACAACAAATTTTCCAAGATAGGGACGTAAGACACTATCCACGAGTGTCATAAATGTAGCTGGAGCATTGGTTAGACCAAAAGGCATAACTAAAAATTCAAAATGCCCGAACCATGTTCTAAAGCAGTTTTGGAGATATTTTGTAAACGGATACGCACGTGGTGGTATCCTGAACGAAGATCTATCTTTGTATAGTATCTTGCCCCATGGAGTTGATCAAACAGCTCATCTACTTTTGGCAGAGGATACTTGTTCTTGATGGTTATGGCATTTAATCCACGATAATCTACGCACATGCGCATAGTACCATATTTCTTTTTTACCAATAGAATTGGTGATGCCCAAGGCGAAGTGCTAGGTCTAATGAAACCACGTGCGAGGTAGTCAGCCAACTGACTCTCAACCTCTTTGGCTTCTTTAGCACTCATATGATAAGGTGGTTTACTCACCGGTTTAGTGACTGGCAAGACATCTATGCCATGCTACACATCACATGTAGGGGGTAAACCCGGTGGTAAATCACTTGAGAACACATCACTACACTCCGCGAGTAAGTGAGTCAGCTTTTGCCGTGCAAAAGGAGAAAGTAAACTAGAGTTATGTTGGGATGGAGAATCTTGTAATTCCTGTAATGTTTGTTTTACAACAGTTGCACGTTGCTCTATAGAATTAAAATTGAGAGCACTTTGCTCGTTAGATTTTTTAACACTTTGTTTATCAATAGAATTCATTGCACTAAAGGATATAAAGGATAAGGATTTGTGTTCATAACTAGTGTGCAATGTGTTTCCTAAACCATATAGCCACTCCCGTCCTAAAACTACATCAGCACGGTCCATGTTCATAACTTGGAAGTCAAGGGTCATCGTATGATCTTGAACAATAAGCTCAACCCGTTGAACTACCGTGTCCCATAATTCTTTATCATTCCCAGACATCTACTCTACCACATACTTGTGAGAGCAGGGAGTCTGTGTAAGCTTCAATTTCTTGACTAGCTTATAGTTCAAGAAGTTATGAGTTGCACCATCATCCACTAAAATACGAACACATTGTCCGTTATTAGTGCCATGCATGCAAATCAAATCATGGGGGCCAAAGGTGGGCTGCCACATTGAAGCAGGCACACAACACTTGTGCTTTTCTTCCATATGAAGAACCTCTACAGCACAATATTTAGGAGATGAATCTAATGTGAGGCGTTTCACCGTGTGCATAGCCTTTTCTTTGCCTTGCAAAAGAGGACAATCTTTTTTGTTATGTTCGTCCGAAAGACATCTAAAACACAAATTGTGTTTCTTTGCAAGCTCAAAATCAGCAGTGCTGAGAAACTCATGTGGAGTATCTAGTGATTGCTTAGGCTTCTTAGCCTCTTGTGAAAATGGAGAGGTAGATTGTCTCTTAATCCTCTTGGAATGTGTGGGAGATCTAACTCGCCATTGGCTCTTAGCCACATTGCTCTTAGCAAAAGTATTCTTAGAGTAGGGAACATTTCCTTTTCTCTCTTGGTCATCATATCTTTGGGCATGACTGATGGCTTCTTCCAAAGTTTTTGGATGTTGGGTCTTGACATGAAGACAATAGTCTTTGTCAAGACCCCTATTAAAACCGTGTATCTTTTGGAATTCATCTAGACCTTCTAGTTTTAATATGATTTCCCGATACTTGGAAAGGTACTCTGTGAGAGAGAGGCCAGACATGTGGTATGCATCCCATGCTAACCAATTCTTATCTTCTTCATTGGAGTCCAAAAACTCTTTGGAGAAAGAAGCTTGGAACGCATCCCAAGACGGAGGACGAGCATCTACTAGAAATGTCATCCACCACTTATGGCTTGTCAGATAGATCCTTTCTATAGCTTTAACAAACCTCTCCTGACATATATCCTACCATTTCTTCTTTGAGTAATATATATTAAGTCTAACATCCATCGAATGAATTAATTATAGAATGACACCATTGGAGTTCAGGACTCTTATCGAATTTCTTGAAGGTCTCTTAGCACTCCTCTCATAAGTTCTCTCTATGACACTGAGAATGGGTCTTTCATGGGTGGCTATATGAAGAAGGGGCGGAAGCTTGAGCAGCTCAAGTGCGGAAGATATGCACTCCCAGTTCATTCTCCCAATATTGTAGGTTGGTTCCCCCAAATCACACTACAATAGTACGCTAAGAGTTCAAGACTCTATTAGCTCCATCCTTATGACTCTCAAGACCTCCCATGTCATGGAGTCTCCCTATGGTGCTAGAAAATGCGCTTATCATGGCTATATGCATGAAAAAGGAGATGAAGCTTAAAGAACTTGTCTATCAGACTGGTTACCAGAGTTGTCAGCCCTAGTGCAATAGATTGGCTCTCCCGGTTCCCTCTTTATTTTTTACAACTACGTTGCCCACGATTAAGAGTTAGAGTCCCACTTGTCAACGTGTGGATGTGCATCAATACACACACACACACACACACACACACACACACACTCAGCAAGTTCAGGTCATGTTGAGTCGCTTGGATGATTCTCTCTCTCTCATGCACACGAACTCACACACAGCTACAGTGGGCCATTTTGTGGATGATTATTTCTCTCTCTCATCCACACAAACTCATACACATGTTGCATCACTATAGTGGATCATTCTCTCTCTCTCTCTCTCTCTCTCTCTCTCTCTCTCTCTAAATTCTAGTTCTAAGTCAAAAAAACCTACAAAGTTTAGAGAAACCTCAAATGCTTTGGTTTGAATGTGAGGAAACCTACAAAGTTTAGGAAAATTTAGTGTAAAAACCTTAAAATATACTAAATTTGTTGCTAAAACTTCTCATATGTACACTGAGAGTTCAAGACTCTATTAGCACCATCCTTATGACTTTCAAAACCTCCTCTGTCATGGGGTCTCCCTATGGTGCTAGAAAATGCACTTATCATGGCTACATCCATGAAGAAGGAGATGAAGCTTGAAGAACATGTCTATCACTCACATGTGGTAGAGTGGCTATCAGAGTTGGCATCCCCATTGCGATAGACTGGCTCTCCTAGTTCCCTCTCCATTTTTGGCAGCTATGTTGTCCACGGTTAAGAGGGAGATTTCCTATTGTCGACGTGTGAGGTGCATTGATCGACACACACATACACAAACACACTCACTCAACAGCTTCAGGTCATGTTGAGTTGCTTGGACGATTCTCTCTCTCATGCACACGAACTCACACACAGCTACACTGAGTTGTTTTGTGGAGGATTCTTTCTCTCTCTCTCATCCACACAAACTCACACACAAGCTGCATCACTACAGTGGATCTCTCTCTCTCTCTCTCTCTCTCCTCTCTCTCTCTCTCTCTCTATATATATATATATATATATATATATATAAATTCATTTTTAAATTCTACTTTTGAAGGTGAGAAAACCTACAAAGTCCACGAAAAAAACATTCAAACATAGCAAATTCATCGCTAAATTTCTCATATATAGGTTTACAATGATTTTTCTAAAAAACACACTGTGATGCATACAAAGGCTACCTATAAATTTTGAGATTTACCTTTAGTGTAAAAACGTTAAAATATACTAAATGTGTCTCTAAAGTTTCTCATATGTACGTTATCAAAGTTATGGGCTAACGCTTGAAGAAAACCTAAGTTTAGTGTAATCCTATCTACGCAAATTTAGAGATTTACCTCTAAATTCCACAAACTTTAGAAAAATTTTGTATAAAAACGTACTAAAGCATAAATTTGTCGTTGAGATTTTTCATATAGCATTTTTCAAATTAAAGCTCATCCAAGTGCTAAAAAAAAACCTAGGTTTGGCGTAATCTCGTTCACAGGTTTTGAGATTTTCAATTCACATATAAGTCCTAACGTGAAGCTGAAAATGCCACATAGTTTAGAGAAAACCTTCAAATTTAGTGGAGATTCACGTTTACCTCTCGTCTTTGTGACTCGGATTCACTTGCACTGCCTTAGATTTGCTCTCTTCACCTTGGATTTTCTCGACGACAATGTCCTGGGACTCGTTTTTCTCCGCTGCGCACTTTGGACATTGCTCGCCAACAATGTTTTGGGACTCGTTTTTCTCCGCTTCTTGCTTTGGATTCGACAAATTCAATTCCCTTCTCGATGTTGAGCATGAACATACGAAACAAATCTCTTACTCTCTCTCTCTCTCTCTCTCTCTCTCACACACACACACACACACACACTTTGGCTTTTTCTTTGTCAACTCGCGCTCTCTCTTTTTCTCTCTCTCTCTCACACACAGACATAATACTCCCACTAGATTTTAATCTATGGGAATCTCACGTGCCCCCTCAAGCTGGCTCTACGACTGTAATCGTGAGAGATCTCAATAGGCCATATGAACGCTTGCTAGCCCCTGCTCTGTGTGCCTTTTTTCTTTTAAAAAAAGTAGGCCTGGAAACCACTCAACTCTTGTCGTCGCTCAGATGCGAGTTAAGTAAGCCTGGCGGCCACCCCCCTCTTGTCATTGCTCGGCTGCAAGTACTACATGTGCTCCCCCAATTCACCTAAGCACCTCTCGGAGTTGCCGCCTTAGCCTGCTTCAATTCGTATAGGCACCTCGCCCCTCTCTCTCTCTCTCTCTCTCTCTCTCTCTCACACACACAACACACACACACACACACACAATACTCCCACTGGATACACTCTCTCTCACACACACACGCCGCTTCATATTGTCTCTCTCTCTCTCACACACACACAAGTTACCTGTAGGCTGCAAGGCCTCTCTCTCTCTCTCTCTCTCTCTCTCTCTCTCTTAGTACACAATTGCCAGTGCATGTACCCTCTCTCTCTATCTCTCTCACTGAGCAAGTATTCAAGGCAATTTTATTTCCAAGGCAAAGTCAATGAGGCTTTGGGTGCAGCTTACAATCGTTTTTATTTCTAAGGCAGAGTCAACGCCTGATTTCTTAGAGACGTCAATTCTTTTTTTTTTTCAAAAAGTTTAAAAGGCTCAAACTCGAAAGGCTTCCAATGCACGACACATGGATGGGTTCTTTGGTCTTGAAAATCTTAAAGTCCATTATATAAATATAGATATAGAATATAGAAGAAGCAAGTATTAAAAGGCAATTGTATTGGCAAAGTCAACGAGTCTTTTGGGTGCAGCTTAGAGTCGTTTTTATTTGTAAGGCAAAGTCAGCGCCTGATTTGTTGAAGACGTCAATTCTTTTTTTCTTCAAAAAATTTAAAAGGCTCAAACTTCAAGGGCTTCCTGTGCTCCACACATGGATGGGCTCTTGCCCTTGAAAATTTTAAGGTATCATTCAAGACCGTCATAGGCTTTGTCAAAATTGACTTTGATGAAGACATAATCTTGATGTGTTTACCTTCCTCTTTAAAGAGCGACATTAAGTATTGGGTTCACAAACAATCTTTCTCATCCTCTTTCGCCTTTTTCTCAATAAATCCAAGGTATATTTATTGAGTTACAGTTCTCACTTTGCATTATATTTTATGCCATGTGTCTAAAGTGACCTCGTTAGCAATTATAGAAAGTTTTCTATACCAAAATCTAATCCATACTATTATAATGGAGGAAGGGGATTTCGCCCGTCCCTCGGACATGTGACATTTTCTCATCAATTCGGTGCCTTCGGATTGTGAACTATGCACAAAGAGAGAGAGAAAGAGCCCATTAGCTTATGTGTGGTTTGTCGGGGGGAGGACAGGATGATGATCAGTGAGCTCACTGTGCACCATTGGACAAGGTCGGCGATGGCCCGGAGGTGTGCTCACTAAGGTGGATTGCAGGTTTAACACACCTTGCCCTGATTCTCATGCTAATTCCCAAGTCCCCAAACGCTTAGTCGTACGTTGGCGCTGAGATACTTGGAGATAGGTTTACTCATATTCCACAGAATGCATATCTTGAAGTCCAATACGGACCTTACGTGCTACGATTTTGGAATGAACAACATCGTGCCCAACATAGCAGCGGTGGAGTCAACTTGATCTTGAAGCCATATATGAAAGCCCTTGAGCGTTGCCCACACTGGGCAAAAGTCCATAAACTCTTCGTTCGGACAAAACTCGGGTATCCAAGGCATAGCATAAGCAAAATAAGAATCTCCCCAAATGCCTCCTCTCATGACCAGGTCTGGATAATTTGCTCAAATGAACATCCTGCCACATAGAAGCGTTTTCCAACTACTGTGAACAGGCAAATCACATTTCTATTGTTGGTCGTTGCTGCCGCCCACTCCCAAAGGCCATGCGTTGACATAACACTACTGAGTGAGCACATCACAACTCTATGCTCCGAACCGCGGCTTCCAGATTGACTCAACATGCATCGCATAACCATCATTCACCTTGTTTTGACTTTGTCTGATTGCCCCTATAAGAATTCGTTCTGATAATGAACGACTGCCAAAAGCAGAGGCTTCAACATATTCTTAAAATTTTTATATTGGCACTTGAATCACTTGCCCTTTTCCTCCCCTCTGCAGTGAATACAAATCTTGTCCCCCATCCACCAAGACTTGGTGGCCCCTTGCCGCCCAGATCCCCTGACATCATTCCATCGGATTCCATGTCGACAAGGAATAGCCCTCGAAAGGAGAATAATTGTGCTCATGAACTAGCACTTCAAAGACTAAAGTGAGGATTTTGTTAAAGATACCGAGCTCAATGAGGAGAATCGAAACGCTTGGAGCACCCAAAAAAGAGTGGCTAACAATAAGCAAGTGCTCCCTTCCCTAGGCCAATAAGCAAGTGCTCCCTTCCCTAGGCCAAGGCAAACTAAAGGTATTGAAAGAAAGAGAAAAAACAAGTGATAAAATCACCAGGCCCGCCAAGCATAGTACAAATTTCTTTTTGACATGCAATTTTTCAAACCCCTTTTCATATGCTTTGTAATGCGATCAAGTTATATAATTTTTCATATATAATGTTAACTCAAGGGTATAAACAAAAAAAGATAGGTTCTAGCAGCCAAATGACATTAGATTTTTTTAAAGGACTTGTTTTTATAGGCAAAATAGCCCTTGAAAAAAAAAGGTGTCATTTTTAGGCTTTGATCTGAGTATAGATCCCACTTTAAAAGCTCCACATCTCTAAGCTTTGAAAAAATCACAAGGCCCGCAAGGCATGATAAAAATTTCTTTTTGACATCCAATTTTCCAAGCCCCCTTTCATATGCTTTGTGTAATGCAATCAACTTATATAATTGGCCATATATAACGTTAACTTAAAGATATAAATACAAAAAATGACAGGCAATTTTGAGATTGTTTTGATAGGCAAAATAGCCTTTGACAAAAAAAAGTAGGCGTCAATTTTAGGCCTTGATCTGAGGGTAGATCCCACTTTAAAATCACTGCATCTCTAAGCTTTTGAAAAAAAAAAACATAAGCATGCACATAGAATTGAATTAAAAGAGCACCCTTAAGCTCTACATCCTAAGCTTTAGATCCCTATGCTCTACACCCCACTTTAAAAACTCTACGTTTTTAAGCTCTAGAGCCTTTTTTACAAATTTAAAACTGTAAATCCCTAAGTTGTAAATCCCACTTTAAAAGCTTTAAAGTTCTAAGTCCTAAGACTCTCCAACCTGCAAAATAAAACCTTCAAATATAGTAAATTTAACTCTAAAATTTCTTATACATAGGTTTTCCAAGTTTTTGGGAGAAAGTATTGTACGTGTATATCAGTGTTGAAAAAAACCTACATTCAGTGTAATCTAACCTACAAATATAGTAAATTTGCCTCTAAAAATAAACATACTTAGGTTTTCCAAGTTTTTGGGAGAAAGTATTGTGTATCTCAGTGCTAAAAAAAACCTGCATTCGGTCTAATCTAACCTACAAATTTTGAGACTTACCTCTAAATAATAGATTTGAAGGTAAGAACTCCTACAAAGTTTAGAAAAACTTAGTGTTAAAACCATCAAATACAATAAATTTACCTCTAAAAATTCTCATAGGTAGTTTTTCCAAAACTTTGAAAAAAGCATTGTGTACCTGAGTGCTCGAAGAAAATCTAAGTTTAATGTAAATATAGTAAATTTGCCTCCTTGGAAAGTGACCCCAAAGAGCAAGAACCCCTAAGAATGGGGGTGCCAAGGGCCACATAAGTGCATTCCAAGAGGCTACATTTAAATATGGTGTACATGTTGACCAAAACATTTTTCCAACAAAAAGGTTTTTTTAAAGAGCCCCTGAACAGCCATTTTAGTTTGCTCATGTCAAATATTGCATGATGCCATATGCCTTTGAGATATACGGATACACCATTATATCCGTACACAAGCCCTCACCTTGCCTCATGTGAAAACTACTTAGAGATTCCTTGCCCTCACCCTTCTCCTTCGAGACATGTGTGGCATCCTAAACTACAAGCATTGATACATGGAGAAAAGCCCTCTATATCCAAGTGCTAAAAAAAAACCTAGATTAAGTGTAATCCCACCTACAAATTTTGAGGTTTACTTCTAAATTCTAGATTTGTAGTTGAGAAAACACACAAAGCTCAGAGAAATTAGTAGGGATGAATTACATATCAAAGGGGAGGCATACAATCATCATCATACATGCAATCTGAAAAATTCAAATATAAAAACTTTCAAATATAGTAAATTTGTCTTTAGAATTCTATCATATGTAGGTGTTTTAAATTTCAATTTTTTGTGGAATTCTCTAAGAACCCTTGATCGCAACCTCCAAATTTAGCAAGAACTTTCAAATTTAAAGGCAAATCCCCAAATTTCATAGACAAATTTTAGGAAAATCATGTAAAGACCTTCAAATATAATTTTCTCACATGTAAGTTTTTCTCACACAGTCTACGAAAAATTGTGATCTCGGATTCTCTCTCTCTCTCTCTCTCTCTCTCTCTCACACACACACACACACACACACACACACACACACACACACATGTGTAGACAACGGGCAAATGTGATATCGTGTTCTCTCTCACACACACATAAAGAGTGAACACTCTAGCTACTCTCTCTCTCTCTCTCTCTCTCTCTCTCTCTCTCTCTCACACACACACACACACACACACACAGGGTGTGGGCATAGGCTCGCGCAGCTAGATTGGACTCTCTCTCACAAACACCACCAACAATGCCTAGTCACACTGTAGGTTGAGATTCGAGTCTCATACACACACATAGCCAGCGACCAAGTGCGTTTCTTCTTCTTCTTCTTCTTCTTCTTCTTCTTCTTCTCTCTCTCTCTCTCTCTCTCTCTCTCTCTCTCTCTCTCTCTCTCTTACACACACACAGTAACACATGAACACCACATACACACATCATGGACGCGAACGCATGCACGAGCAGCTGTTTGCAGGTGGAGATTGAACTGAGACCTTCAAGCACTGAGGTCGTCAGTTTGCAGGCTATTTCATGAAGTACCCGACGTGGACATTTGTGCAAGCTCCAATGGATGACACATGGAAGGCCTCTCCTTGCTCGAAAAATTTAAGCTCCATTATATATGTATAGATTTACTTTAAGATTATTTTGATCAAGAAAATTCTTTTGGCACTCTCTTTGAGACCTCTCTCTCTCTCTCTCTCTCTCTCTCTCTCTCTCTCTCTCTCTCACACACACACACACACACACACACACATCTCCTTCCATTTTGGGGCTATTCGAGACCTTCAAGCACTGAGATCGTCAGGTTGCAGGTTATTTCATGGAGTTCCAAACATGAATATTCGTGCAAGCTGCAATGGATGACACATGGAAGGCCTCTCCTTGCTTGAAAAATTTAAGCTCCATTATATATGTATAGATTTACTTTAAAATCATTTAGATCAAGGAAAAAAAAATTAACACTCTTTGAGACCCCTCTCTCTCTCTTTCTCTCTCTCTCTCTCTCTCTCTCTCTCTCTCTCTCTCTTACACACACACACACACACACACACACTTCCATTTTGAGGCTATTCGAGATCATAGTTAGTGTATTAATTAGGATTTAGTGTATTAATAAAAAAATCATAGTTAGATTCCAAGTTCACCTTGAAGTAAATCCGCAAAATGTTTTTCTTAAATTCTGAAATTTTATGGCCATTTGGTGTCCAAAAGCAAAGTTGAGCCACCCTTCAATTAAGGAAAAGTAAAGTTGGAAAAGTAGAGTCAAACCTTTTTCTTATACTTTGGAAGGTTAAAAATTGAAGGCCTTAAAAGTTCCACAAGTTCCAAGATTCCAAGCTTTAGAGAAATGGGACATTATATAAGGTTTCCTTTGAATTGAAGCAGTGAGTGACAAGTGAAGGGTCTCTCCTTCCTTGAAAATTTTAAGCTCCATTATATATAGTACTAGTAAAACGGCGCCGCCTTCGACGGCGACATGGCCCCTCTTACCCTCAAACCATTATCCTTCACTGGCCAAAAAGGATAAACACATCAACAGGGATCACAGCAGGGAAATAGAGAAACATTTCTTCATGCATCATATGAACCATTACCCTTCACTGGCCAAAAAGGATAAACACACCAGAACAATACTCACCACTTCAGATGTGATGTCAAAGAGGCTGGAACGTCGCTTCCGAACCTTGCTTAGATTGTTTTTCCTGATGAAGTTGTGTTCTAGTTGTGACCAACTAAGCTTATGTGACCAACCTAGAAGGCGTACATCTCATCAGACAGTTTGATCTTTAAATTATCATACATGCCATTTCATGTAACGCAATACATAAAAGGGGAAATAAATCATAATAAAGGAGCTTTACTCTATCTTGTCTTTCATTACAGGAGTTGGGCGTGGTAGGTCTCACCAATCGGGAAAAAAACTCTCAATGGAGGGAAACAATACCAAGAGCGTTATGAAAATAATACCTCCTTAGCTACACAACACTTATAGGGTTTGCAGTATGGCTAGGGTTTATTTGCTTTTTGGTGCAGTATGCTCGGCTAGCATGCTGGAAGGCAGACTTCTCAGATGATTCGAAAGATTAACATGGTGGAGATAAGCAGCTAGAGGTTGGCAAGTTGAACTCTGAAACCCCTCCCCAAAGGTCCATCATGTGGACGGGGGATGTTGGAATGATGGGTGTTGACTGAAGAATATTGCATTTTTGCGGAGTTGGCTGTAGTGCATGGGCATGCTCGGCTGCACGATGATTGTGTCCAGCCCATCCTGGAACCAACAGAGTATAAGCTGGAGGAGCTCCATTTCCTTGCATTTGTACATGAGCACTATGTGCTCTCTCCCTCATTGCAACATCCTCCAAGAACTGAACCATAGCGCTCTCCCCAACAGATAGGGAGGAAGGCAAACAATTCGATTAAATCCGAGCACTCTAGGACTTTGTGTGTTGCATGTTTTTCTGATGGATGTTTCCCTACCTCATGCTTATTGGAGTGCTCGCTCGTCATATCCAGGTTTGAAAGAGAAATGCCACATACACCATGCATCCTCCTTCAGAACACTCTGTCTCCATCTTTTCCACCTTTGAACACTCGAAAGGCTGGATTCATGTTATCCGCATTGGCTGGGATTATATACATGATCTTGGCAAGTACTGGGTGATCCCAATGTTGTCGAGATAAAACATCAGCATGGTGAAAGCAGAGCCAATTGTTGCACCATATCAGGCAGAACATGCATTGGTAGCCCCTCTTTGTCAGCAAAGCATACCTCGGCCATTCCTCCTCAAGACGATTGCTATGTTTGGTGAGGTTAGAAACATGTTTTGCACTGATGAAATGCCTTGGAGCACATAAAGCATGAAGAGGATCTCAAGCTGGAGATGTGTCCTGATGTAAACAAATGCATGATGTAGGAGTCCAAGCTGTCAAGCTATACCTCACAAATTTTATAGAGGTTGGTTACATGGAAGGCTAGCTCTTCTCCGTGTAGCCCACTATTCAAAACAATCTCATTATTAAGCAATCCTGAGCTTAAAAGTATTCAAAACATACCAAGCTTCTCACCAAGTCTCTAACAAATGAGCTTGCTTATAGAAATAGATCCTGGGAATGACTTCAATCTTGCTCAAATATTTTTGTGCATGCGTCTTGAATGTGAGTGTGCCATTGCCTATGGCTTTTTGTTTGTATATGTAATCAAACATATCTTTTTATGTGTAGGTACCTTTGGTCATGCTAATGCTCTCTCTCTCTCTCTCTCTCTCTCTCTCTCTCTCTCTCTCTCTCTCTCTCTCTCTCTCTCTCTCTCTCTCTCTCTCTCCTTCCTCTCAGTGCTCACACACACTGCCCACGCTCTGCCTGTGCAGCCTCACTGGCGCGCCTGCTGTGGTGCAAGAATAACAAAGACAGTGCGCCCTTGGCAAAGAGATAGAGAGAGTGCAGGAAGGGACAGGAGCCTGGAGGCTCGGGAGATGTGAAATTTGAATTAATCTCTCTCTCTCTCTCTCTCTCTCTCTCTCTCTCTCTCTCTCTCTCTCTCTCTCTCTCTCTCTCTCTCTCATCATGTCCCATCATCCCCCTCTCTCTAACTTTCTGTGCGAGCCTCGAGGCTGCCTCTTTATTGAAAATCTCCCTCTCTTTCTCTTTCTCTCTCTCTCTCTCTCTCTCTCTCTCTCTCTCTCTCTCTCTCTCTCTCTCTCTCTCTCTCTCTCTTTGTTTTTCCGGGCCTCCTTCCTACCAGATCATCCTAAGCTTGACACATGGCAGGGATTCCAACCGAAATCTACGTTCCCTCTCTCTCTCTATCTGCAGTGGTAGTCGATGCTCACAGACACACACACACTGTCAGTACACAGGCGGCTATGTGCACACAACTACCTCCGGCTCTCTCTCTCTCTCTTTTTTCGAGGAGTCCCTGTCCAACCCTCTCTCTGAGTGCAAAATTGCAGGCGACACAACCGGAGGTGGCCGGACTCCTCAGAGCTTGCCACGTCTCAAGGGGGTGGGGCCGGCATTCCCTCCCCCTTTATAGATAGTATAGATAGATGAGTAGCCAATCGACATTTTTGCCCTATCAAAAAATGCTTGAAAATGCAATTCAACCTCTTTTCTACTTTAGTCAGCAAAAAAAGAAAGCATCTCTGTAGCCTTTGCCCTTTGGGCAGGCTAAAAAACGTTGAATAAGCTCCTAGCAAACTCCATGCTAAAGATAAAATGAGCACGCCGAAAAGGGCCCCCTTAACCCCAAGATGTAAAGGAAATAAGTGCGTCTAAGATGCTCCATCACGGATAGCATTGAAATACACCAATTTGTAGCAAGAAAGAAACCCCAGATCCGAGCTTGTCACCAAGTAACACGAGAATCTTGATCAGTCATCACCAAAGCCCCGGACCCCAATAGGCCTACTTCCTCCACTGCCTACCCCATCCACTGCTTATTACCTACTCAAGGGGACGGTTATGGAGCGAGCTCAACGGAGCGAGTTTTTTTTTTTAAAGGGGAACCACCACTACCTCCCATTGCAGCCCTTAGCACCCATCGCCACCATCACCTAAGTCCACCTCTGGTGATTAGTGGTGCTAGCTTACTGGCACCGTGAGTTGCCCCTAATCCTACCACCACCGCCCTCTTTCCAATGTCAGCTCACTCCCCCCTCTCTCCCTCTCACAATTTTTGCCTCCCCCCCCCTCTCTCTCTCTCTCTCTCTCTCTTTCTCCCCACTAGAACCTATCTCTTCTCTCTCTCCAGCCCTTCACCTTCCCCTTGTTCCCCCTTCTCTTTCTCTTCGTCCCCCCATCTCTCTCTTCCTACCCACCCCTCTCTCTCTCTCTCTCTCTCTCTCTCTCTCTCTCTCTCTCTCTCTCTCTCTCTCTCTCTCTATATATATATATATATATATATATATATATATATGGCCCACGTACCTCTTTCTCTCTAGTCACCCCTCCCTCTTCCGTCTCACCAGTCCTTTCCCTTCCCCTTCTTCACCCTTCTCTCTCTCTCTCTCTCTCTCTCTCTCTCTCTCTCTCTCTCTCTCTTCGATTCACCTATCTCTCTCTACCCATCCACGGAAGGCCACATATGACCCGCGAGAGAGAGAGAGAGAGAGAGAGAGAGAGAGAGAGAGAGAGAGATCCTCCATGGAAGGTCACATATGACCCATGGGACCAAAAACATGCATACAAAGGGTGTCTCCTCTCACAACGTAGAGGGGAATGGTTGTTCCATTGACATTGAGCAACTTGAGGGTCGATAGGGCTCGGATAGGGTCTGATTGTTTGAAAAGGAAAACTTTTGAATGCGATACAAATTTTTTTTTTAAAGGATGGGGGAAACTAAGAGTCTAAGGGGTGATGTTTGGCAGCATAATGGGGCATTAGGAGAGCAAAACTCCTATCCGATGGCCTTCCTCCGTGATATACCGCCCACTGGCCTTGGCTTGTGCCACTCGCCCTTTCTTGAGTGCCTCACCTTTGCATTTGATTTGAGCCAAGATAAGTTCCTAAGCAATCCAAAATCCGGTGTCTTTTAGGAGGCATGATTGTTGGAGTTGCCGAAGTCGTCCCTCCTTGTTCCTAAGATAGTGACTATGACCGTGTGAACTTTGGTAACTTTAGCTTCAACTTCCTTGACCTTATCGGTGGTGAGTCTGATGATTGAGTCAAATCGTGCCTCAAGCTTGTTAATGAGAGCTTTGAGATCGCAATTCTCTTCCATGACTCAATTGAGGGCCGCTTGGAGGTGTCCAATGCAGTCAAGCTTGCTTCAAGTTGTCAGGACAGCCGCAAAGCTCGACCATGTCCTCACAGGGTTTTTGGGGGGTAGTCTTCTCTTTGGTTGTCATCTCGCCCACGATGGGACTTTGTTGGCTTGTAGCGTAGGAACACCGGTTAAAGTGTGTGTGAGTGTGTAGACTAGTGTAACTCAAAAGATGTTGTATGTGGCGGTTGCGTGGGCTGGGATTGAGTGCGAGGCACATTGAGGTTGAACAAGGTTGAGCAACGGGACAAAAGAAAATACATTTTCCCTAGCCGAAGAAAATAAGGATAAATTTGAAATTCTCCATGTTTTTAGTTCAAAAATTGGAGGTTTTGTTGATATTTACACAAAAACTTACTTAAATTTTTTAGTTTTCTTCAAGGACAACTCAAAATATAACCGAGATTCTACAATTCTAGTCGGTTAAAAATACTATACCCCCGTTTTCCTTTTACTCTAACGAGGGGTTGGAGAGGGCAAGCAGGGGCACACACACACACATAGAGAAGGGAGGGGACCGTGACGGGGATGGAAGGCGGGAGGGGATTGTGAGAAGAAGAGAGCATTGTCTTTCTTTTTTAAAAAGAGGGAAAGAGAGAGTGGAAGAAAGTTTAAGCAAAACAAAAAAATAAAA
>NC_140935.1:153309509-153497009 GCF_014529385.1 Adiantum capillus-veneris
AGCCAAGGATGAATCCATGAAACAAATTCGAAGGCCAGCAGTGGTAGCAATAGACGATAATAAAGGATCCTGCCCCACAATTCCTTGAGAAATAAGAAACAAATGTCAACTATCTCTCACAATGGCATGTCTGCATGTCCAAAAGATAATGCTTAGTTAATGTCTCTTTTGTAATAAATAGGAAGAAGAACCTCCCAAATAATATGTTGGTACATTTTTTTTTTGGCTTTCTAAAAGAAGCTTTCATGTTGATTTCAGGTTGAGTTGAGTTAGGAATATTTTCAATGTTTTCAGTGCCATGATGGAGACTTGCTTTAAATGTTATTTTCATTTTAAAATATTAAATGAATCTTTCTATTTCACCTTTCATTTCAGATCCTTGCAGGGCTTGACTTCACTTGGATTGTATTTTTTTAGAATGCTAAAGTGAAGCTTCACTTTGCATAATTCTAGTAAAATTTATACATATAATATACATACACACATATATATTTATTTATTTACTTTACACACACACACATATATTTATTTATTTATTTATTTTACACATACAAACACACACACATATACACACACACACTAAATGAGCAAACCATGATAAAGGGAAGAAAAAATGGTGAAATATGTGAGAACTTAGTTCAAAATTTTGACTATTATTTTCGGTTTGCTTCTTTTTGGTTTGCTTCTTTGCAAAGAGGAAACTCAATCCCTTAATAAAAGAAATATTCGTGAACAATGCTTTACCTTATATAAGTCTAGTTAAACTCAACCTAATGATTTTATTATTTTCTTATCGTTTTAGAAAGCCACTATGACCTTTTCACTTGTTTTGTGACCTTTTCAAGAGGTATCTTGGGTGATGCCTTTGGGCTTGATGGATTGAAAAGTTTAAGGAAATGCAAAAGAAAAGGGAAATTGGGACATGGCGTGTCATGGTCTCACTTTCCTCCTAAAGTTGGGGGGGTGTAATACAAATAAATGGAAGAAAAAATTACCAAAATATCTCTCTAATTTGTGGAAATTCCCAAAATATCCCTAGAATTTCAAAAATTCTCAAGATTTTTTTATCTTTGTTCCTTTTTGACAATTGAGATCCGTTTTGAGTGCTTAATTACCTCACAATAAAGGCAATTATGTCTAAAATTAATGAAGCAAACCATCTCCAAAGCCTACATAACCAACTCAAGTTCTAGTTTTATCATTTTGTATTGATAGACATAATTGACCACGAACATGCGAGAAACTTGAAAGGATGTTGGAAGCTTGGGGCAAGGTCGGTTTGAAATGGAAGGAGAAGGAGGCACGTGGGGGGAGAGAGAGAGAGAGAGAGAGAGAGAGAGAGAGAGACAAAGAGGGAGATTTTCTTGCGAGCATTGGACAAAGAGGGAGAGACTTTGTTGCAATGCTCGCTTTGCCACAGCTTCGTTTCTCTAGTTTGCAAAGGATGCATCGAGTGCAAACGACCTTCCTCCCTTTGTGGCAATGTGTGAGTGTCGTCTGTAGCTGTAGAGAGGAGGAAATTACAGGCATAAAGGCGAGGGAGCCAAGGATGAATCCTTGAAACGAATTCGAAGGCGAGCAGTGGTAGCAATAGATGGTAATAAAGGTTCCTGCCCACAGCTCCTTGAGAATGCCAGGGCGTATCTCTATTTAGCAATGCAAGGGTCTCTCTCTCTCTCTCTCTCTCTCTCTCTCTCTCTCTCTCTCTCTCTCTCTCTCTCTCTCTGTTTGACCGCTAATGATCATGCTGCAAAAATTTCGTATTGGGGGGGGGGGGGGGTAGATTTGTACCCGACAGGGTGGATGGCATTGAACGCGAGAGCTAAGGATACCATAGCCGTGAGGTTGTGGCAAGGTGGAGTGCAACATGAGGCAAGGGATTATCTAATGCAAGAGAGGGAGGATGGAGATAGTGCTCTCTTTTGGGAGGACAAAGGATAGAGGTAGTATGTTGTCTAGAGAAAGTGGTCAAGGTGCAAGGGGTCGGAGTTCAGGGCTGGAAGGGAAGGTTGAAGCCATGTGCAGACATGCCTATGTGATGGTCGCGAGCAAAGGTCAAGTCTCCATGGCGGCCCGTTTTGCGGAGGAGGGTAAGTTATGTGGCATGGGACTTTTGGCTTTGGACTCTCCCTTCCAAAAAGAATCTCTTCTCCTGATTAATTAATGGAAAGTAGGTTTACGTAGGCCATTGTGAGTTCTCACCAGGGATACACTTATTGATCGGCTTTAACACTTTCAAAAAGTTTTAATATCTTTCGCATCATCAAATCAATGAAGTGTACCTATCCAAAGAAAGGTTCTTGAATTCCTTAATTTTTGGCTTTCGGAGGGGGGGGGGGGGGGGGGGGAGAGAGAGAGAGAGAGAGAGAGAGAGAGAGAGAGAGAGAGAGAGAGAGAGAGTGTTTTACCATAAAGGGCGAGAGAAGATTTATATTAAAGAAGAAGCGCAATTAAAAAGGACTACCACTTGGGGTATAGTTCGGTCAATATATACAAAACTTTTGGTGTTCAAAATTACAATCTTAGTTAGGGTTCTATTCAGTCAGGGTAAGAAGGAACTCGTGGAGGTGGGCGACAAGCCGAATACCATTACAGTGTAGCCTCCTTAATCTTTCCCCATCCGTTTGGCATTCATCCAACATTCTCTGTAGATGTGTATATGATCCATCCAGCAATACCTCCTACTGCTTGTTTATGTTGGCTGTTGTAGAAACTCATGCAGTCCGAGAGTACCTTGAAATTACCTTCATAAATTCGGCATTGTTCCAGCTTGGGTTGATTCACCTGTAAGGAAAAGTGAGAAAACAACTCTCTTTGAATTTTAGTCTGGTAAGATATGTTAAACAACCTGTCATTTCGGTCAGACCAAAGCATCCAAAAAATTCCCCTCTTACTCTATTCCAAACCACTGAAAATAGCGACACTAAGTCACCAAGCAATAAATGTTTCCAACTTAAAGTGCACCCAATGTTAAGTATGGAGCCTGATTTACCCTTGTAATTTTCTGTGGCAAAAGCGCACATTTGTAAGGCCCCCATTATGAGGAGAAGCCATCGTGCGTGAAGGAAAATCACTCACCGGAAACAGAAATTTTCAAGGATAAGAATCAGGGGCAACTTTAAAGGCCTTGGGGGCGGAGGCCCCCGAGACTTTTTTTTTCGCCGGAATATTCTTTTTCGCCGGAATATTATGGCCGGCCGGCGGCCGGAAAGTGGTCGGAAAACAACCGGTCGGTTGGCCGGTGGCCGGTAGTCAATGGCCGATGGCCGGTGGTCGGAAGTCAATGGCCGGTGGCCGGTGGTCGGAAGTCAATGGTCGGTGGCCGGTGGCCGAATTCAAAAGCGGACTTGTCTTCTCAAGGGCGGCCACACATGGGCGGATTGGAGGGTCCGATTTGGACTTATTCGCAAAAGGGCGGCTACACATGGCTGTCTCTCATAAGAGAGGGTAGCCCTTTTGGCCTATAAAAGGAGGCCATTACTACACACATTTCATAGTGTGAAGTTGATGCAACAAGGTGAGTGTGAGGTGGTGAGAGTGAAGCAAGGCGGGAACTCCATTAAGCGTATAATCCCTTTGTAAACTACTTCTTGTTTTGAAGTACTAAAGCCATTGAGTGGCTGCTTTCCCGTGGACGTAGCTCACATTGGGTGAACCACGTATATTGTGTGTACTCTCTCTCTCTCTCTCTACTCTATAATCTCGTGTATATAAATCTGTCTCTCTCCATTAAGTAATCTATTCAATTATCTATTTAGCTACGTCTTATTTCCTAACAACTGGTATCAGAGCAAGGTTTGCTCGTAGCTAAATTATCTCAAGGAAAGGATTCCTTGAATTGAGTGGGAGTTATGGCGGAGGAAGGGAAGCTCAAGATTGAGAAGTTCAACGGCAAAAACTACCAACATTAGAAGATGCAGATTGAAGACTATCTCTACCAGAACGACCTCTATTTGCCACTAGGCGGTCTTGCGAAGAAGCCCGCAACAATGGCAGATGAAGCATGGATTGTCCTTGATCGAAAGGCACAGGGAACAATCCGGTTAAGCTTGGCGTCAACGGTGGCCTTCAATGTTTCGGAGATGAAGACCACGGAGGACTTGATGAAGTCACTTGACGACTTCTATGAGAAACCATCGGCATCCAATAAGGTATTTCTTATGAAGTGCTTGTTCAATCTAAAGATGGCAGAGAATGATTCAGTTGCAGAACACCTAAATGACTTTAACACAAACATAAGTCAACTTCGATCAGTGAAAATCAATTTCGATGACGAAGTGCGAGCTCTCCTTATACTATCATCTCTACCGGATAGTTGGGACAGCCTTGTGATGGCTGTAAGTAATTCTATCTCTGGTTCAAATACTCTTAAGTTTGATGATGTTGTGGGTGTTCTCCTAAGCGAGGAAATGCGAAGGAGAAGCACAGGAGAATCATCAAGTGCTGGACTATCAGTGGAAACAAGAGGAAGGCTTAAGGAGAGGTTCAAAAACCAAAAGGGTCGTGATCGCTCAAGGCGGAGCAAGTCACGCACAAAGTCGGTTCTTCAATGTTGGAACTGCGGCAAGAAGCACCACGTCAAGAAGGATTGCTGGTCCAAGAAGAAGAAGGAGACAGAGTCTCAAGACAACAAGCCAACATCGGAGGCCAATGTGGCAGGTAAAGTAGAGCAAGATGCTCTAATTCTCTCATTAGACAATGTGTCTAATTCCTGGATAGTAGATTCCGGGGCTTCATTCTATGCGACACCACACAAGCAACATTTCCAAGACTACACCAAAGGTAATTTTGGGTATGTATACTTGGGAGATGATGAAGCTTGTGAGATTGTCGGCAAAGGTACAGTTTCTGTCAAAACTGCTAACGGAAATGAATGGAAGCTTAAAGATGTTAGGCATGTTCCTTCTCTTCGCAAAAATTTGATCTCTAGAGGACAACTGGACGATGAAGGTCACAACATTGCATTCGGAAACAAACGGTGGAAGATCTCAAAGGGATCTTTAGTGGTTGCCAAGGGTGAAAAAGTCGGTACACTTTACTTGTGTACTGTTAGCACGCAACCTTCAGCTTGTGCAGCAACTACAGAAGTTGACAGTGCGGTGTGGCACTACCAACTTGGGCATATGACTGCCAAAGGAATGCAAATCCTTCAAACAAAGAAGCTTCTACCAGGTTTGAAAGAAGTGGACTTAGAGTTCTGTGAAGATTGTGTTTATGGTAAACAAAAGAGGGTAAAATTTCAAAAATCAGGAAATGAAAGAAAAAATAAAAAACTTGAGTTGGTTCATTCTGATGTTTGGGGTCCTGCAAGTACACCATCACTTGGTGGCTCATTGTACTATGTAACATTCATAGATGATGCGACTAGAAAAACATGGGTTTATGTCATGAAGAATAAATCCGATGTATTTTCCATATTTCAAAGGTGGAAAGCCTTTGTGGAGAATGAAACAGGTACCAAGGTTAAATGCCTCAGATCCGACAATGAAGGCGAATATTGCAGCCAAGCTTTTGAAAGCTTTTGTGCTAGCAATGGCATTCGGAGGCAAAGGACAACCCCAAGGACACCTCAACAAAATGGGATTTCGGAAAGGATGAAGAGGACAATCATGGAACGAGCACGAAGCATGCGGCTACATGCAGGCCTACCGCTTGAGCTTTGGGCGGAAGCTGTACGTACGTCTGTGTACTTAATCAATCGGTCACCCTCAACAGCATTGGATGGGGGAGTTCCAGAAGAGGCATGGACAGGTAAACCGGTGAATTATGCATTTCTCAAAGTGTTTGGGTGTGAGGCTTTCATGCACATAGATAGAAGCCTAAGATCAAAGTTAGATGCAAAGTCCAAAAAGTGTTTCTTCATTGGCTATGGAGAAGGAGACTTTGGGTATCGCCTATGGAATCCTGAAGATGGTAAAATCTTAAGGAGTAGGGATGTAATTTTTAACGAACAAAATATGTACAAAGATTACTTGGAAAGAAAACAAACAAAAGAAACAGGTGATGAGTACATGGAGCTTGAGGACGGTGAAGACTCAAGGACTGCAAACGGTGACAATGTGCAACAACGTCAACCAAATGAGGAGCCTCAACCTATTCCCCGAAGATCTACAAGAGCAAGTAGACCTCCAGAAAGGTTTGTTCCTTCCTTCAACCATCTCTTGATCTCAGATTCTGGAGAGCTAGAATCATATGAAGAAGTTATGCAACATGAATCCAAAGAAGAATGGACGAACAGCATGCAAGTGGAGATGGACTCACTACATCGCAACCAAACATGGGAGTTGGTTGAGTTGCCTAAAGGTAAGCGGGCACTTCAAAACAAATGGGTGTACAAGCTAAAGGAAGAAGAAGGTGGGAAGAAAAGGTACAAGTCTAGGCTTGTGGTAAAAGGTTTTTCTCAAAAGAAAGGTATTGACTTCAATGAAATATTTTCTCCTATTGTAAAAATGAACTCAATTAAGCTTGTCTTAAGCCTTGTGGCTGCTCATGATCTAAATCTCGAGCAAATGGATGTAAATACGGCATTCCCTCACGGTGACTTAGAGGAGGAAATCTACATGCTTCAACCAAAGGGGTATGAAGTAAAAGGTAAGGAGAAAATGGTTTGCAGATTAAAGAAGAGCTTGTATGGTTTAAAGCAAGCATCAAGACAATGGTACTTGAAGTTTGATCGATGGATGTTGGATCATGGATTCACAAGATGCAACTCGGATCACTACGTCTACACGGAGAATTTGGGAGATGGGAAATTCATCATCCTAATGTTGTATGTTGATGACATGTTGATTGTAAGTGCTAACATGCAGGACATCAAAGACCTAAAAGAGGAGCTGTCCAAATCTTTTTCAATGAAAGATTTAGGTGCTGCAAAGAGGATACTTGGTATGAAAATATCAAGGGACAGAACGAAGAAGACAATAAAGCTATCTCAAGAAGATTACATCAAGAAGGTACTAGAAAGGTTTGCAATGCAAAACCAGTTTCTACACCTTTGGCTGGTCATTTTAAACTAATTAAAGGATATGTGTGCAAAGACACAAGAGGAGATAGCCTATATGTCTAAAGTTCCATATGCTGCAGCGGTAGGTTCTCTAATGTATGCTATGGTCTGGACAAGGCCAGACATTGCGCATGCAGTGGGAGTTGTGAGTAGGTTCATGGACAACCCAGGTAAAGAGAATTGGCAAGTTGTGAAGTGGATACTTAGGTATCTAAAAGGGACAACAACAAATGCTTTGTATTTTGGAGGAACTGATATTTTTCTAGAAGGGTATGCTGATGCAGATATGGCAGGTGACAAAGATACTCGAAGGAGCACTACTAGCTATGTGTTCACGGTTGGAGGCACAGCAGTAAGCTGGGCTTCAAAGCTGCAGAAAGTGGTTTCACTTTCTACCACGGAAGCAGCGTATGTAGCAATGACGGAGGCAAGCAAAGAAATTCTGTGGCTTCACAGATTCTTAGAAGAGATTGGATTCAAACAAGACAATTGTGTCTTGTACAGTGATAGCCAAAGTGCTATCCATCTTGCGAAGAACTCAGCCTTTCATTCAAGGACAAAGCACATTGAGGTGAGATATCACTTCATACGCACTCTTTTGGAAGAGGGACAACTAAAGCTAGGAAAGGTGCATACAAGTGAAAATCCTGTAGACATGTTTACAAAGGTGGTCAACAAGGAGAAGTTGAGCTTTTGCTCATCTTCAATCGGCATTCAAGGATAAGAAGCCAGAATGGAAAGCAGTCACAGGTTTGGTTTGGAGATCAGTCTCCAAGTGGGAGATTGTTAAGTATGGAGCCTGATTTACCCTTGTAATTTTCTGTGGTAAAAGCGCACATTTGTAAGGCCCCCATTATGAGGAGAAGCCATCGTGCGTGAAGGAAAATCACTCACCGGAAACCAAAATTTTCACGGAAAAGAATCAGGGGCAACTTTAAAGGCCTCGGGGGCGGAGGCCCCCGAGACTTTTTTTTTTCGCCGGAATATTATGGCCGGCCGGCGGCCGAAAAGTGGTCGGAAAACAACCGGTCGGTTGGCCGTTGGCCGGTAGTCAATGGCCGATGGCCGGTGGTCGGAAGTCAATGGCCGGTGGCCAGTGGTCGGAAGTCAATGGCCGGTGGCCGGTGGCCGAATTCAAAAGCGGACTTGTCTTCTCAAGGGCGGCCACACATGGGCGGATTGGAGGGTCCGATTTGGACTTATTCGCAAAAGGGCGGCTACACATGGCTGTCTCTCATAAGAGAGGGCAGCCCTTTTGGCCTATAAAAGGAGGCCATTTCTACACACATTTCATAGTGTGAAGTTTATGCAACAAGGTGAGTGTGAGGTGGTGAGAGTGAAGCAAGGCGGGAGCTCCATTAAGGGTATAATCCCTTTGTAAACTACTTCTTGTTTTGAAGTACTAAAGCCATTGAGTGGCTGCTTTCCCGTGGACGTAGCTCACATTGGGTGAACCACGTATATTGTGTGTACTCTCTCTCTCTCTACTTTATAATCTCATGTATATAAATCTGTCTCTCTCCATTAAGTAATCTACTCAATTATCTATTTAGCTACATCTAATTTCCTAACACCCAAGCCCAGAGTTCAAGGGGGACAAGATTTCTAGACTTTTGGGGCAATTCATAAAGAGGTGGGGGATGTCCTCCTCGGCCCTATTGCATCTCTTACAGAGCCCAGCGCCTTACCCGACAAGCCTCATCCTGTGTCCCGTCCAGACCGCCTTGTGGAGGATTGACCAGAGCAAGACTAAGTGTTTGGCTGGGATTCCTATGTTCCAAATTGACTCGAATTTGAAGGCCCATTGACGTCGGTCCAGTGAGGTCCTCCACTTTCTGTTGAGGGAAACGTATAGCAGTTCTGTAAGGTTAGGGGCTAGGGTGGGGGGGTTAAGGGATTTCCTGCTAGTTATCAGAGATAGCTCCCAGGGTTGCAGGTTGTACCGACTTGTGAGCTCGGTTTGGGCGAGCCACCTGTGCTCCAATCTATGCCACAAGTTTCTCCAAGTTGTAATGCCCTTGTTGTGAATACGCTTAGCTGTTCTGCTCTGAGCCTGGTTGAGAGGGGGAATCGGAGACATCGACCACCAAATTGATTCATGAGCTCTTAGGTGAAGGCTATACTTGGAGTCCCAGTTGACTCTAAGGTGGTTTTCGTACCTGTTCCATGCTCCCCACAAAGATTTAAGGAGGAGGGAGCCACTGGGCGTTATCTCGGCAGGTCCAAAGAAGACTGTGAGCCATAGGAGAGGGTGCATCCCATTGCTCCCTTTGGCTTTGCATTTGCTGATGTTCCTAAAAAGCAATGAGGCCCACTCCTCATCGGGATTGTCTAAGGCTCTGAGGACTAGTTTGACTGCTAGTTTATCTGCCCATCTATTGAAGTTGGTGAGGCCAAGTCCACCTTGTTCCTTGGGGAGGCAGCATACATCCCAGCTAACCTTGGCTAGGCCCTTCCTCATCGAGTCACCTGACCATAGAAAGTTTTTGCATGCCCTGGTAATGTCCTTTAACTGGGAGTCAGGTGGCCTCCAACAGGAGAGGAAGAATAGGACATAGGAGGAAATAAAATGCTTGACAACTAGTGCCCTTCCTGCAATATTTGCCTGAAATCCTGTCCATCGATTTAGTTTGGAGGAAAAACGCTCCAATACCCATTGCCACCTCTGTGCCATAGATACCCTAAACCCACATGGGATACCTAGGAGCCAAAAGATGACCCCGTCTTTTAGGATCGAGCAACCTTGTTCAATGATCCATCTTTGGAGGGGAGGGAGGGAGGCACTGATTCCAGTTTTGGAGTGGTTAATCCGAGATCCCAAGGCAGAGTAGAAAGTCCTCAGACATCCCCAGAAGCATTGAAGTGATTGATCATCATTGTTGAGTAGGCCATTGGTGTCATCAACGAATTGTGAAAGGCACTACTGTCTTCCATCCGGTAGTGAAATTCCTTTGAGTGATCCATCTCCCATTTTAGCTTTGACCAACCAATTGAGGGAGTCCGCCGAGGTCACAAAGAGAAAAGGGGCAAGGGGGTATCCCTGTCGGACTGAGCGATTGAGAGGAAATGGGTCTGATATGCCGTTATTGAGTGCCACCCTTGCTTGAGCATTACCCAGAAGAGACTTGATGAACCTGATCATGCTTGGACCAAAGCCCATCATGGTCAGGCAGTCAAGGATGAATGTCCATTCTAATCTATCGTAGGCTTTGTCGAAATCTACTTTGACAAAGACGAAGTCCTGACAAGACTCTTCTGCATATTCAATCCCTTCCCACATAGCAATAACAGCTTCCATGATTCTCCGACCTTTGATGAACCGTTTTTGCTCAGTGCACAACCACTCTACCAGGGCTGGGGAAATTCTTAGTGCTATGGCTTTGGCAAAGATTTTGTATGCAGAATTCAACATGGTAAGAGATCTCCAATTAGAAATGACCTCCTTAGGGCCTTTCTTATATAGCAGCTTGATGACGCCCGTGTTGAGTTGAACTGGTAGGGCTCCCTGTTTCACTGATTCCTCCCACACTCTAGGGAGGATGGGAAAGAGTACTTCCTTGAAGGTCTGATAGAATTTTGCTGCCAGGGGTCTTCTTGTGTTTTGAAGAATCAATTGCCCTTTTTATTTCCCACACTGGAGGCCTGAATCGAGCTAGACCGCTACATGAGTGGGGATCACTCTCGGCCTGCATTTTTTGATTTGCTCACGGGCTAAGGTCACCGCCTTGTCTGGTTGTTCCTTGGGGCTGAATAAAAGGGTGAAATGCTCCCTTGCTATTTCCAGGTTTTCGGTTTCATTGGTGGCTTTACCCTTGGGACCTACAAGGTAAGGGATTGATTCTCTTAGGTGTTTTCTTCTTAGATTTTTAAACATTTCTTTTGTGGGCTTATCCACTTTGCCTGCCCACCATTCTCTAAAGAAGGTTGCAGTATGCAAAAGGGTGAGGTCCTCCTCCACACGGAGTTGGTGTCTCAGTGTGGATATTTTATCCTGAGTGTCAGTATTAGGGCTCTTGTTGCATTCCATCTCAGCAAGTTCACTGTATATCTGGTCCTCACGTGTCCTTCGGATCTCTGTGACTTTTTTTCTGAACATTATCATTGTTTTTTGAGTGTTTGATATTGCCATTGTCCACGCTTTGGATGGAGTGAACCCCTTTGAGAATGCTTGCACCCATAGTGCCTTAATGCTACTCCGCACCTCCTCCAACTGAAATAGAGAGGTGTCCGTGTGGAGCCAGTGATTCTTGACTTTCCTACATTTGTCATCCAAGGTGACCACTAATGGGTAGTGGTCGGAGGTACAGGACGTGTGTCTAGGTTTAGCTTTAATTCTATCAAAGCTTCTGGCCAGGGAGGTACTCATATAGCATCTGTCTAATCTAGCTTTTCTAGCATTGGGGCCATGTGAACTTTCCATGTGACCCAACATCCCACAAGTCAAGGTGTTCTTTTAGCTGATTCCACTCCTAAAGCTCTGCTCCTACAATGACGTTGCCCCTGTTTTGAAAATGGTCTTCAATAGCCTCTACCATATTGAAGTTCCCAATGAGAATGGTTGGACCATTTTGAGCTAGAAGCTGCTTCCATGGTTGAGTTCTATCTCTAGCAGAACCTCCTGCATAAACAAACACCAGCATGCATTGAACAGGGGACTCGACTGCCACACCTACCCAGTAGGCTCCTTTGCCAGATTTCTCTGGATTCACCATCCATGCTTGAGGAATGCAGAGTGTTGTACCACCTGATCCCCTATCATGAGGGGAGCAATGCCAAAGGTTTTCTTTTGAGATAATAAAGAGTCTTTGAGAGAGCTCGTCACCTACAGTCTTTATTTCTTGGAGTCCAATGACCTCAACAGGAAAGTTGTTGAGCCAAGCCCTAATTTTTTTCGCTTTGAGTGGGTCTGAAAGACCCTTAATATTAAGGGTCTGAAAGATCCTTAATATTCCAAGACACGATTTTCATCGGGGAGTACGTCTGTCTTTGCGGTTTTTGATATGGGCTCTAGGAGAGGCTTGTGACACTGAGGTGTGTCCCCTCTTGTTGTCTTTCTAAACCTCCATGGGGGTTGGGCCAGTCTCAGCTGTACCCTTCTAACCAAGGGCGATGTTCTCTTTGTTGGGCTCGTTGCTGGTGGAGGACTTGTTAAGGTCGAGGGTTGTGGTGCAATCGGCATGATTCACTTGCCTTTCAAGCCTTGAATCTGCATCCTCTTCTTCTTCCGAGTCGGGGTCAATGGACTCTGCCACGTTAGAATCTTCCCACTCTAGCAGTGATGCGAGTAGGGCAAACCTATTGGGGCCCTAAGCTTTTCCCTTGTCCAGCTGAGACTTATGAGCCATTGGTTTCTCTGACTTGGGGGGCTACAGTAGGGAGACTCGGGGGGATGCTTGAGTGCTACCCTTATTGTGGGCAGAGCTAGGAGAGACCTGCTTTGGTTTAGGGTTCTTCTTGGGGCAATCCCTAACAAAATGCCCCTTCGTTCCACAGTGAAAACAAAGCGTTTGGGAGGTATTTGTAGCTTAATGGTTATTCAAAGAACTCTCTGTCATCTAGGGCAATCAGCATGGATTGGGGGAGCTCCACTGAAATATCCATTTCAATGAGGGCCTGTGGGTGCCATGGCGGGATATAATCACCTCTGGGTCGGCCCCCTAATACTTTGCCTAGCTGAGCCCCTATGGCCCTGAGATGATTATGATAGTGTAGGGGAGGTTCGGGAACTCCACCCAAACTGGGAAGTGGTTGAAGGCATCGCTCTTGGCTTTGTAGTCTTTATTCCATTTAAAGAGGTAGAGGGGGGTTGCTCGCAACAGCCATTGGCCTGTGCTTAGCACTCGGAAAGCCATGTCTGCAGTTTTAAACACAAACACATATTGGTTTTTGGGGAGGGCCTGTATGGTCTCAACTTCTGCTCCTATTGCTCCCGATTGGTTTCGAATCCACCCACGTAGAACATCTGCTGGTGGGCAAGGACCAACAAGAAGCCCTATCAGGGCCCTGTTTTCAAAATCATTCTGAGTTTTTCTAACTTGAAGAGCAGGCAGAATAACATATGGCTTACCGTCCATTCGATTGACCGCCTCCTCCAATAGCGCCACTGCTTCCTCCCTATTGAGGGACCGTGGAAGGGCCATGGGTGGTTGGAGCGGCAAGGCCTTCAGCAAGACCCAAAGGTCCACTTGCATGTTGGGGGGGAGTTGGTTGCTAGGAGAAGAAACCGAAGTCATGTCGTAGCAGCCTTGCAGCTTCAAGCTTCTCTGCACTGCCGATGAGGGGGATGTGATGATCGATGCCGTGAAGAAAGGTAGCAGCTAAAGGGTTGTGTGGAGAGAAAGAGCCTGGGTCAAAGTCGTTGAGGCCTCCTCCATGCAAGACAGGGCAATTACTTTGCACGAGTGCTTGGTGGGGGAGCGCGCCAAAGGCCCAAATAGTAGGGGGTTTTGAGCCAGTGCTTTGATGGGGCGAGATGACAGATGAAGTCATTGTTAGGAAATAAGACGTAGCTAAATAGATAATTGAGTAGATTATTTAATGAGAGAGACTGATTTATATACACGAGATTATAGAGTAGAGAGAGAGAGAGAGAGAGAGAGAGAGAGAGTACACACGATATACGTGGTTCACCCAATGTGGGCTATGTCCATGGGAAAGCAGCCACTCAATGGCTTTAGTACTTCAAAACAAGAAGTAGTTTACAAAGGGATTATACCCTTAATGGAGCTCCCGCCTTGTTTCACTCTCACCACCTCACAATCACTTTGTTGCATCAACTTCACACTATGAAATGTGTGTAGAAATGGCCTCCTTTTATAGGCCAAAAGGGCTGCCCTCTTTTATGAGAGACAGCCATGTGTAGCCGCCCTTGTGCGAATAAGTCCAAATTGAACCCTCCAATCCGCCCATGTGTGGCCGCCCTTGAGAAGACAAGTCCGCTTTTGAATTCGGCCACCGGCCATTAACTTCCGACCACCGGCCATCGGCCATTGACTACCGGCCATCGGCCAACCGACCGGTTGTTTTCCGATCACTTTCCGACCGCCGTCCGGCCATAATATTCCGGTGAAAAAGAATATTTTAGCAAAAAAAAAATCTCGGAGGTCTCCGCCCCCTAGGCCTTTAAAGTTGCCCCTGATTCTTGTCCGTGAAAATTTTGGTTTCTGGTGAGTGATTTTTCTTCATGTACGATGGCTTCTCCTCATAATGGGGACCTTACAAATGTGCGCTTTTACCACAAAAAATTACAAGGGTAAATCAGGCTCCATACTTAACAGTCATCTCACTTGAGACGTGAAGGATGCCGCCGATAAGATAGGTGCTCAGGACATCGCTAAGCTCAAAAATCACTAGGGTTTTCCGGACTGCCAAATTTTGCCAAGAAACAACGAGGAAGGACTCTTCTGAGAGTCCGCGCGCGAGAGAGAGAGAGAGAGAGAGAGAGAGAGAGAGAGAGAGAAAGAGTGTTAGTTTGTTAGTTAGGTAGGTGCACATTTAAAATTTTACTAGTTACTATATTAATTGAACTACCTTTCCTTTAAAATCTTCTTTTCCTTTTATTAATTTTACTAGTTACTATATTAATTGAACTACCTTTCCTTTAAAATCTTCTTTTCCTTTTAGTTTGCGAAATATTTTCATTTAGAAGCTTTACATGTATTGACTTCCTTTCATAGTTTTAGAATGCCAACGTGGGCCTGTAAATTAATTTGGCATTCTAAATCTTAGATAAAAGTTTCATAAGAACAAGGTGAAAGCTGGATGAGAAATACCCACTACTCAATGTATTTGTGTAAAGAAATAAGAAACAAATGTCAACTATCTCTCACAATGGCATGTCTCATGCACAAAAGATAATGCTTAGTTAATGTCTCTTTTGTAATAAATAGGAAGAACAACCTCCCAAATAATATGTTGTTACAATTTTGTTTGGCTTTCTAAAAGAAGCTTTACTGTTGAGTTGAGTGAAGAATATTTTTATTATTTTCAGTGTCATGATGGAATGATGGAGATTTATTTAAATATTATTTTCATTTTAAAACATTAAATGAATCTCTCTATGTCACTTTTCATTTATGATCCTTACACGGCTTGACTTCAGTTGCATTCTATTCTTTTAGAATGCTAAAGTGAAGCTTCACGTTGCATAATTCTAGTGAAATTTATATATATATATATACATACACACATATATATATTTATTTATTTTACACACACACACATATATATATACACACACACACACATTAAATGAGCAAACCATGATAAAGGGAAGAAAAAATGGTGAAATATGTGAGAACTTAGTTCAAAAATTTTGCAAATTCAAAAATTCGACTATTATTTTCTGTTTGCTTCTTTGCAAAGAGGAAACTCAATCCCTTAATAAAAGAGATATTCGTGAATAACACTTTATCTTTATAATTTTAGTTAAACTCAACCTAATGATTTTATCATTTTCTTATTGTTTTAGAAAGCCACCGTGACCCTTTCACTTGTTTCATTTGTTTCAAGAGGTATCTTGGGTGCTGCCTTTGGGCTTGATGGATTGAAAAGTTTAAGGAAATGTAAAAGACAAGAGAAATTGGGACATGGCGGGTCATGGTCTCACCTTCCCTCCTAAAGTTGGGATATAATACAAATAAATGGAGGAAAAATTTACCAAAATATCTCTCTAATTTGTGAAAATTTCCAAAATACCCCTAGAATTTCAAAAATTCTCAAGATTTTTTCATCTTTGTTCCTTTTTGACAATTGAGATCTGTTTTGAGTACTTAATTACCTCGCAAAAAAGGCAATTATGTCTAAAATTAATGAAGCAAACCGTCTCCAAAGCCTACATAACCAGCTCAAGTTCTAGTTTTATCATCTTGTATTGATAGACAATCAATCTTCTTATCAAAAGCTACAATTTTTTCTCTTTTATGTCTGTTTAATTTTTGATTCATTAGTTTCATAAGAATCTGGGAAGATGCATAATGGGAAAGTTAAAAGGGGGGGGGGGGGGAGGGGAGGCACTGAGAGAGAATGACGTGAGGAGCTAACGGAAGGAGGGGCATGCAAATTGCAGGACACGTAGGGATCTACTGCGTGCAGGGATCTATTGCCTTGGGAAGGCACATAACCACCTGGAGCCACATACAGTGCGCAAGGGAGCAGTGCAGAAGATCATTTTTTTTAATGCTTTTGGCTCATATAAGAGACAATGATGGCCATACGTCTCAATCCTAGCGGCGTGGTCGTGAGCTCCAGATCCATGCACTAACGTCAATTTAACATGCAAATTCCTTCCAGCTATTAAAATGGGGGTGGAATCTTGTGAGATTCCACCTAATGGGGCGAGCATAGACCCATCAACCTATAACGTGACAAACTTTCATTTTTACTATTTTTTGTTGGCCCTTGTTTGTTTACCCCTCTGGGATTTGGTATTGAGTCACCCATAATCTTTTCCATCCTCTTTCACTTTGTTTTTTGGACTTTTGAGTGTATCTCTAGACCATTGGATAAAGCTTGCTGATTAGTGCCACATGGCAGCTAATGATAGTAAAGTTTTTTTATAAATTTTGTGAAGTCCTTGTACGAAGGTGTTGACATTTGTTACATACCTCTCTCTGCAAAGAGGGACATTGAGTATTTTGTTAAACATTATTTTTTATGTTTTTGGGATATATTGTAATGTAAATATAATTTTTTTCAAAAAATATATTATTTAATGTGATGCCACATGTTTTAAATACTAGTGTCACTTTCTATTTTTCTCTCTCACAAAGAAGCCTCTTATTTATGAAATTCTTCTCAATAGCCTTATGTAGGCTATAGTGAATTTTCACCTTGTTTTCATTATGTAATAATGCTTCCAAGTGTTTTCCTAATCATTAATCGGCTTGAAGAACGCCAAAGCAAAGTGGTGGAGAAATGGTGTAATTTTTCGATCATTGATGCGGAGGTTGTCAATGGTAGACATGTGTCCTCTTGAAAAGTTTTGTAAAGATTATATCTTTCTTTTAAATTGTAAATGGGTCTTTTCATCATTGTAATTTGGTCCTTCATTTAAATTTCTCTTAACTTCTTCTTCTTTTTTTGTCTTTGTTTATTTGGACGGCTTAAAAAATCCTTAGAGAACAAAGTATTAGAAGTGCATTGATGGAAGTTTGACCCCACAATGTGAAATATTGTTATATTTTGATTTATGAAAGAATTTTTTCATTTAAGGATCTCCTACAAGGACATTTCATGAAAAAAAAATATTCTTTCTTATGCTTATTAAATTTACATTTTGTTACAAAGACATTAAAAGTTATCCCTCCACCATTGTGAATGTGTACGGTCCTTGCAATGCAAAAGAGAGAGCTAAACTATGGATGCATCTTAGAGATACTTCTATTGAAGGCGAGTGGTTGTTGGTTGGCGACTTCAATATGATAGAAAAGAGCAGGGATAGAACAGGATCCTCTAGTATGCTGGCTGGCTCGCAAAGGTCTAAATGGCAAAGTTTGTGTGAAAAGTGGGTGATGATCGACTTATGGGAAGTTAGCCCATGGAACATCACGCCTGGTTTCACCTACACAAGCCTACAATATGCCCGCACTGCCTCCAGGCTGGACAGATTTTATTGCTCACACCAAGCTGACTGGATACCATCGTTGATGGAGATGAAGGTAGTCCCAACAAAAAGCCTTTCGGATCACATACCTCTGCACATACATTTTAAGAAGAATACAAGGGAGGAGCAGGCCCCAAGAGGTGGAAAAAAACTGTTAGTGACACGGGCACACCTATTCAAAGACCCTCTATTCAGGAATCTAACCAAGAAAGCAATGGGTAAGCTCAAAAAAGATGTCGACCTCAACAAACACAATGTGTGGGCCTCTTTGCTCGGAGCATCCAGAAAGCAATCAAAACCTCAGGCCCCCGAATCAAGAAAGTTAGGGAGATACACCGTCTACATCTTACAGCGAAGGTACATTTGCTTACCTCCAAAAAAGCCAATGGGCTTCCTACTGAGGATGAGCACAAACGATGGCTTGAAGCCAAATCTAACCTTGCTAATGAGCAGTTAGAAGATATAAAAAAGGCAAGGCTTCTCTCCAGGGAGACTTTCCTGCAACTTGAAGCCTCTACCAAGCTCAGTTTTCTAGGGCTTCAAAAATCAAGAAGAGCTGGGGCCACGTCCGCTCGCTATATGATGAGAAAGGGACAACAGCTCATAACCAAGATGAGATGGTGGGTCTGATGTTGAGCTATCTTAGTCAAATCATTGGGCGGCCAAAGATCCAGTCCCAAGAAGTGGAAGAAGCCAGAGGGACCTTACTTCAGAGTGTCAAGAAAAAGATTCCCCACTCAAAAGCTAATAGCTTGGAATGGGCATTTTCCGAAGACGAATGTTCACTAGCATTGCAAGCCCTTGGCAAGGAAAAATCCGCGGGTTGGGATGGGATGACGATGGAATTCTATAGAGAATTTTGGGATGATCTCAAGGTCCCAATCACAAGGTTGGCCAATAAAGCCATTGTCAAAGGGTCGTTGGAGATAAGTGTTAAGAGAGGGCTTATCAAACCCATCCCAAAATAGATCTGTTGTTCTCAATTGAAACATTGGCGCCCTATAATGATGATGTCAGTGGCCTACAAAATTATTGCTAAAGCAGTAGCCCTCAGACTAGCCCCCTTACTCACCAAGGTTATCTCTCCCCATCAACATGGTTTCATCAAAGGAAGGTCCATTTATGATAACATCTTGGCAGCAATGGTGGGCATCGGATACGCAACTGTCACAAAGCAAGAGTGCATTCTTGTGGAGTTGGACCTGGATAAGGCTTATGACAGAATAACATGGACATATATAAAAGCCGTCATGGAAGCTCTGGGATTTGGGCCTCGCTTATGTTGTCTTGTACGTGTACTAGGGGCTAGAAGCCATTCAGAGCTTCAACAATAGAATTGTGGGCTCTTTTGAGGTCAAAAGGTCTATTAAGGAGGGATGTCCTCTACCCCCCCCCCCCCTCCCCCCCGCGCTTTTTGCCATAGGATCACATCCTTTAATCACGACGCTTGAAGCTAGTGCAGAACAAGGGGAGTTGCAAGGCCTGGCCTTACCAGGAAATAGCCAACTCCTAGCAAAAATTTTGCAAACAATTCTCTCCTCTTTCTGAAGGCGTGCCCCCAAGTCATCATGAAAGCTTTGGAGATTGTACAAATATTCTCAGTAGCTTTGGGGTCCCAGTGTAATATAGAGAAGTC
The DNA here is from genome assembly GCF_014529385.1 of Adiantum capillus-veneris. Taxonomy (NCBI): domain Eukaryota; kingdom Viridiplantae; phylum Streptophyta; class Polypodiopsida; order Polypodiales; family Pteridaceae; genus Adiantum; species Adiantum capillus-veneris. Next base: position 153,328,752 of record NC_140935.1, read on the forward strand.
AAGGCTGATCTCCCTATCGAAAAATGACTCATTTGACCCTTCTGACTGGTCGGGGGAGATTGTCACAAAAGGAAATATCTTCTGACATTTGGGAGCCGCCTTGGGGGTGGATATAACTCACAAGCAAAGATTTGAGTGGGTGCTTGAAAAAATCAAAAAAAAAAAAGTAGGTGGGAGTATGCTCTTCTCCCATTCCCAAGTCGGATAAAAGTGATAAATGCCTTTATGATTCCTTATGTTGCCTTCACTAGACCGCTTCTCAAGATGGCTAAGTGTCACTAGAAAGAGTTCTTAAAACCAGTAAAAAGGTTTTTGTCACAAAATCCTCCAGGCCATGACAATGGGCCCGTTGGGAATCGGTTGCTTGGCCAATAAATCAAGGAGGCCTCAGAATTCTCAACCCTGTGGCCCATGCAGAAGCTTGTTGCACCAAATTTGTTGTTTCCTTGGCTAAACAGGATCAAGTTTGGGCTGTAATGATCAAAGATATGATAGAAGTAGCTAAACGTGGCTCAAAAGGTGGAAAGTGGAGAGGAGTGGAGTTTCATGACAAACTGTTTGCCCCGACGTGGTCTACCCTAAGACTGGGGGGCAGCTCAGGAGAATTGGTAAGAAAATGCAAGAGTAGCAGGAGTCTTAAAGTGGGGGGAAAAAACCAGATACTTCAAGAACTCCATTTTGCATTGGTCTCCCTGGCTTTCCAAAGTTGTAGATCCACCACAAATTCCCTGTTGGATAGAGACAGCCAGGAAGCTGAATAATAAGGGTCTGAATCGACTTGGGCACTTCTGGGACAGTGACAACAAGATTTGGGAAACCATTGACCTTCTGGTTACCCAATACCAACTTAATAGCTTGGACGTCTTGCTTGTCCACAAAGTGATGAAAGAGCTTGACAATACAGTGATGCCAATTTGTGATTCGGAGTATGACTGGAATGCCTGAAATGGCCCGAAAGCAGTCTCTTATGGAAACCCCATCCTAAATACATTTATCATACATTGATGCATAAGAAGAATTGGTCTAGTCCCCTTAACAAGATATGGAAAAAACAATGGCCGGAGGAAAGGTGGGAGCAAGTAATGGAGAACATCTAGAAGCCAAAGGTTCCATAGCACATGAAGGTATTTCTATGGAAGGTAATTTGGGGTGCTCTTCCGATGGGGGTGAAGATTCAGGAGAGAGGGATTGGGTCAGATCGATGCTTGGGGTGCAGGTTGGCTAGTGAATATCTGGCCCAGCTATTCATGGATTGCACAACTAAGGAAAATATGCACGTGGGTCCAAAGAACATGGAAAATTGGTTTTTTCAAGACTGATCTATTCCTTGGATGGAAGAATATGCCCTCCTTATTAGCACTCAAATCGTCAAGTACTTCTTCTTGCATAATATATGGCAGACAAGGAACCACCGTGTGTTTGAAGGAGGTTTTGAGGTGGCAAGCTTCGCAGAAATTATACAAAAAAGCAAAGTGCTAATATGGACACTCGGGTGCAAGCAACACTCAGAGGATTGGTCTAGGACTACGTGTGCCTTGTTGTCAGCAGATGGCATGCCTAAGACGGGGAAATCTTGGCATCGATAATTAAAAGATCTCAGAAGAACATGATAATGGACCTTGTGTATCAAGGATAAGGGAACGGGTTGGTAGGGGTGGCTGCCCTAAGAGCTGATGTAGTTATGGTCCCTGGATGACGTCATGGCTCAACACGAGCATGACAAGACCTTGTTATTTTTTGGGTTGATCATTATAGTTTACTAACAATTGTAAGTTTTGTTTTTTTGTTTTAAAGTTATCCCCTATCGAGCGACAGGAGCTAGCTCAGTTGGTTGAGCATTAGATCTTTGTGATCCAGTTATGGGTTCGATTGCAAATAAGTGATGCCCGAAGGTGCACCTTTGTATTTGATTGGGCAAGAATGCTTGAATTCTCATTAAAGAAATTCGGCTTGCTAAAAAAGTCCTTAAAGAATAAAACATTAGGGGTGCATTCATAGAAGTTTAATCCGATGATGTGAGATATATCAATATCTCCATTGTGAAAGAATATTATTATTTAAGTACATCTTAAAAGAATTTGTATTGCATAACAGGCAATGCAGGAGGAGCGGGGAAATAAACTCTGCATGATGGCAATTGGGCAGGATAGGATTGCTCCCTTTGGATGCAAGACAATTGGAATTGTGCCTTGGGTTAGAGTGCAGGGTTGGAGTGCTCTTTAGATGCAGGGCAGTTGGTAGGTAAGACACTGTCATATCGGGGAATTTGTTAGAATGGGAGAGGCCACCACATGTGCAACAAACCCTGCCAGGCAAGACATCATCATGCGCAATTTGTTCCGCCCACTCGTTATCCTACATCAACCTATTGTTTGCCATGTTGAAGTCCATACCAGTTAAGGCACATCCGAGCTAGGGGACAGGGCTAGGTTGAGCTGTCATGCATCGTCAAAAAATTGAGGAGGCATGCGCAGGCAAGAGAAATGGACGAGGAGGATACCCACTACCTTGTATTGAGCTTCAATGGCAACGACAAAGACACGAAAATGTTGGCTAAGGGGGAGGGACATAGGCAAGAGAAGTGGAGAGGCAGGGCAAATTTGCATTGTTGCCATTGGCCCATGTGAGACGGGTGTCTAACCTCACTCCTATCTTAATGCAGACATAACGAGAACCACGATTAAAGTGTCAATCCATGGGACGAATCTGACTCGACTAGTGCATAGAGGCTACAAGAGGTTGTCAATCTCTTGGAAAACAACAAACAACTTACATCTAACTCAAGCTACACTCAAGTGACTGAAATCACCAAAAGCCAATCGCTCATCAGCAAACAAATCGCATCCGTTACAGCATCAAATGACATCCAAATGTAACGAAACTTCTAGGACATGTTTATAAAACCTAAGCACGCATGCTTATGGTCTCCAATCTCACTTTAAGTCAAGTGCAAAAATCTCGATTATTAATAGCAGTGGATTTTTTACATAATTGTTTTCGACCCAGAATGCATCTAAATGCTTGGCAATGATACCCCAATACCCCGTCTATGCTTAGTTTTTGAATTTGAAGAGTAAATTACTACTTATGATGAAATTAGGCCGCGGCTTGGCAACGCCAAAAGCTACGAAATACCGTGAAATGCTTACGTCAATGCATAGAGCTCTTATGTGCGGTTGCAACGCAATAGACGCGACTACAATGTGAGAACCGGGGAGGGAGTAGGAAGCACGAGAAGGAGAGAAGTGAGCGGCGTTAGCTCACGTTGTGTATTTCATTATCCATAAAAACCTCCTAATAACTTTACAAAAATTGTCTTTTATACCTTAGCCAAGGTTTTTGGTGGTCAAAACTAATAATCTGGGAGCTCTAACTAAGATAGGTAAAGACAGATTGATACAATCTGGAAGCTTGTAGCCCTAGCTCATCAATTACAAAGTTTATCCGGAAAATAGGAGTTACAATATTCCCGATCATCAAAATAATAAATGTTTTTACAATGAGAGCTCCGAAAAATGGTATCCGAGTTAGCTTGCTGCTAACATTCCCCCCCTCCTCATCTGTGTCGTTCCTTGACACAGCTTTATGGGCTGAAATAATCTTTGGGTTGACGGGGCTGGCAAGGTGGTCTTTAAGTGCATGCAAAACTTTCTCATATCTGATCTTTCTCTCTTTGTCTAGTACCTGCAAAAATTGCATGGTGACTCTGTTCTTGAGCTCGATGGCTGAGTAGCCTACGAATCTAGAAGTTGGGTTTCTGATCACTGGCCCAAAAATCTTTGTTCGCCAAGTGAAAAACCCTGTGTAGAACGCTTCCTCAAATGCCAACATATTATAAGATGGCAAGAACATGCAGCGGACGTAAAAGCCATAAAGGACTTCTTCGGAAGATTGACCGCTTAGGTCGTAGCATAGACCCTTATTTCCCTCGAGGAAGGACATCCACGGTGCTCCTGCTTGCTCTAGCTCGTGAAAAACTTCAATGCATGTGAGCAGCATTCGGAAAATTTGATAGAGCATAGCACATGAAAGATCAGGGAGACTTTTAAAGAATGCCATGGTGCCCGTTAGGGTTTTCACCATGTATTTCTCTGTCGGCATTCCCTTTTTAGAGCTGGCAATCTCAGAAAATTCAGCCATGTAGGCCGCTTCTTTGTCATTGCTTCATGTGCTTGCCACGTCTTTACTCTTGATACAGGACAAAAAGTCGGGTCTTTCTGAAGTGTTGCAGGTGCTCTTGTGAATAGAATCAAGTATCTGGGATTCTTCTTCAGCCAGCTCTTTCTCCACTTGGGGTGGACTTCATTTGTGCCTTCTGCTTGCATGTCTTTATATAGTCATTCCTTAACCTGTAGTAGCAGCTCTACCTTGATCAAGGGATATGGTAGTGATTGTTGATGCCATTATGCATTGATTTGGTTGGGAGTGAGTTGAGTAACATTGACAGAATGGAGAACTCTCAACTCCCAATCCATTGCTCCTTTCCATTGCTCATGTGTCTCTTGAGCAACCTGCTCCTTAAGTGCATCTTCTTCAACTTTTGAGAGCTGGACCGTTGGCACTTGATCGGCTTTTATTGGTACCTGAAAGTCGTCTTCTCCGCCTAACCCTTCTACCGGTTGTGTTTCCATCTTAGCAAAAGAGACTGAGGGAATTTCAATGTGTGGTTGTTCTGACGTACCTTCTTCTTGTTGTGTTTCTTATTGTCCGTCTTGCAGCAGCTGATTTACTCTCTTGAGCTCCGCTATCTCCTTGAGCAATTGTTCCTCTCTTTGTACCCGCATTAATGCAAGGTCCCTTTGTTGTGACTGCTCTAGCTTTAGCTCTAGCTCAAGATCTTTATTCTTCTTTTCCAATGCTTTATACACTTTGTCTGTACCTTTGATCGATGCAACTGCGGCATTTTCTCTTATCTGTCGCAAGAAGGTTGCCTAATTGTTGATCCTCTGCTCTGAATATTGTAGTGAAGCATTCGACATTTCCCATATCCATAATCCGTCATCAAAAGTAGTGGTGGGGGCCACACCGACCGATAGGTTGGTTTGGAACGGCTAGTTTGTAATAATGTGTATGTATGGACAATACAATTTTATATTGAAACAATATAATTGCAGCACCAATTAAGAACTATTTCCAATAAATATTTCCCCCCTTACCATCGTGACTCCTCACCTTGTTTTTAGTAGTGTTTCAAACCGTCCTATCAACCGGTTTGTCCCACTCTATCGTCGGTGGGAGATAGAGACTAACACAGAGAGGAGCAGCAAGATGAGAGAGAGAGAGAGAAATTCAAAAATGTTGGTTGAGAGAAAGAGGTCATACTCATAATTGACCTATGACCTCATTAGCCCTTGTATATACTCCAAGGGTATGCTCCAAGTTGTGACATGTTGTCATAGACGTGAGGATGAGTGAAGATGGCAAATTAAAGTTAGCCCTACCAAGAGACGATAGCTATAAAGGCTACCCTTTCTAATAGACTTTACAAAAATAAGTCTAGGGCTACTATAGAATAAAGCACTAATAAACCTGTATCTCTTACAAATATAACAATGCCATCTCCTCCAAGTTTTCCTATATAGTGTTCAAGAGATTCTAGAAAGGAAATTTTCAAATATCAAGCTAATTTTCAATATATTTACATAGTTTTTGTAAAAAATCTAGGTGGAGTTTTTCTCTTGCTCTTGCTCTCAAGAGGCATTTTTGGACTGCTAAAGACCTTAGTGCACTATGGGTGAAGGTCGCTCAATTTTCATTGCTTGACAAGTGTCCCAAGGAGCCTTGAAAGTCTTGTGAATAGAAAGACATGATAGTCTTTTAAATGCTATTTGCTAAAGTTGCATTCAACTTTTTGGATTAAAATGTGTATTCATAGGAGTTTGATGCCATGATATTAGTTATTGATAAAGATCCTTTCATTTTAAAACATCATAAAGATTCATTTTACTATCTTGTTTTTATTATGTTTATTAAAATAAAATTTAATAAAAAACATTAAAATAATTTTTATGTTCTAAATTTAAATTTAATTATTTTTATTTTACTTTTTTCTCATTTTATTTTATGTCAAAATGTGGATATGCAATGTGCACCTTTCACATTATTTAAGTGGCGATCTTTGTAATATATAATCTACTTGTGATTATATATGTATAATATATCATACAATTTTATATTAAAACACAACAAAAATTCCATGTGATTAAGGGCATGTATTTAAACTTACTCTCCCTCATCTCCCCTTAACTTAGCAAGCGTTTGTGCCTTCTTACCTTGTTTAACTTGAGAGTGACATGATTGTAAGCTAAGACACACACTTTTCACAAATACTATATCTTAAGGATTGCTTTTCTCCTATTCACACACCTCTTCAGGAAATCACAACACGCCTTTCAATTTTAAAAATAGAACATAGTTTTTTATGCTATGTTTGTTAAAACATAGGTTATTGTTTTCCTTCTCCTCTTGCTCCCAAGGGGCATTTTTTAGTTTCAAAGAAACACGAATGTGAGCTAAGACACACTTTTTGTGAACACCGGCCTTGGTTTTCTTCTATTCATACCTATCCATGATGATTTAACACACTGTTCAAATTTTCAAATATGACACACATAGATGCTAGCAACAATAAAATGGATGGAGATATTAAAAAATATGAGACACACAAATGGACAAGTTAATCAAACGGATTTTGATTGTAAGATGGCAAGAATTGGCACTAATAAAAACTCATGCATGACTATTGCATTGTGGGCAAATCAACTGCATGCTAGTGTCGATAGTCTGATGGCTAGACACTAGCACCTATCAAATCAACACAACAAAATAGGCTTAGCACTGATGTTGGCATGCCATACAGCTCTGCACTGATCATAATCACATACAACCCAAGTGAAGGAGGAGGATGAGCTTGAAGTGTTACGGCAAGACATGTTGCTTCAAGGGTGGGAAGGGTCCTTGTATGGATCTTTTAATGAAATTCCAACTTAACATTTTTAAAGTCAATTTAAATTTTTTTATCTAAAAAGGTGGTGAGTAGCGATGGCAATAGCTCTATCCATGTCATGTCAAGGAGCCACTGGAAGGGGAGCTTATGAATAGGAGAGCTCATGGGTAGCAATGAAGCTGCTCAAGGAGTGCTAAAGAAGAGGAGGAAAGGGTAGCTACTTTGTGTTGCTGAATAGTGTGGAGTCGAGAGTAGCTTGCAACCTATGCATTAATTGCTATTGTGGTCAATAGCATGGAGTCAACAACAACTCACAGCTATGACTATGGGAGGCGATGGCGCTATGAAATAGGCATGGGAGGCGATGGTGTAATATGCATGGTTGGCAGTGGTGACAGCATGGACTACTATGACATGGGAGGCATGGCATGGGTAACTACAAGAGCTACACAAAGACAAGAGCAACATTGTCCATAGACTATCATTTTTGTTCGCTATAGGTTACTCTCTCTCTCTCTCTCTCTCTCTCTCTCTCTCTCTCTCTCTCTCTCTCTCTCTCACACACACACACACACACACACACACACACACACACACATGACACCTAAATGCAGCACGACTATGGTTGGAAGAAGGTCGCAAGTTGTAGCCCGAGCTCCCAAAATATGAAATTAATTGCAGGCTAACTAGAATTTAAAGAAGCTTCCAATTTTGCAGGCCTTCCTATGGTTAAATGGGTCAGTCCTCTGGGCCCCTATAGGGGATAGTGGACATCATGGATGGTGGACATGTGCTAGCAAGCGACTATGGGTGCCTTTGGGGTGCTAGCTTTGAACACATATACTCTCTCTCTCTCTCTCTCTCTCTCTCTCAACTTGCAAGGAGGGTCAAGTGACAAAGCTCGATGCTTTTTAACTCCAAGGGGAGGTGCGAACTATCTATGATGCATTCAAAGGAGGTGTTGCTCTTTTCCAGCTTCGAAATGTGATCTTGATAAGATTGAAGGAGACACTATCAATTGCATAAGTCCAAAAAATTTGAAAGTTTGCATAAGTCCAAATTTTTTTGAAAGGCTTAAATTTCCTCTTTCCTCCCACCTTTCCAAGAGGGCACCATTTTCCTCTCTCTCTCTCTCTCTCTCTTCCTCCCACCTAGCCCAAATGTGGGAGGTTTTTGCATGTGGCAAGATCACACTTTACCATTATAGAGTAAGTTAAATGCTTATGGAATATATTATAATCCAAATAGTTCATTGTTACACTTGTTTTCAACAAATGTAATACTTTATTGTAACAATAAAGATTTCAAAATGCGAATGTCACTTTCTCATTTTCTCTCTCACCAAATAGCCTCTTGTTATTAAATTCCTCTCTATAGGCTCATGTAGGCCATATTGAACTTTCATCTTGTTATAGATATGTACTAATAGCAAGAACAAGCCTGCTTATTTTAGTGACCATAGTGTCTATAAGTGTAGTTTCTATTTTTGTTTTTCATGTATATCATCGCCCAACTACAAAACCATGTTCTTTTCCAAAAGAAGAAACTATACTCACCCTTATAAGCTTGAGACTATCCCTTTGTCAATGATATGCACTATCACAGCCATTCAACTTAGCTCCCATGTCCTTCAATGCAAGATAAGGCACTCGAGCAATGAGAAGATTCAAATCAAACATGCACATTATGATCACTACAAGCTCAAGATTCTGAGTGCCACACAACACTAGAGTGCTCAGCTTTTGTTCACATCCAAACTTGCTTCCCTCACATTTTCAGCCATAATTTAAACCTACACACTTTTCTCTCCCAACTACAATGTCTCCATTGTGATATTCATCACCACAATCTTGGAGCATCGAGAACTAGTTATCAGCCACATACATAGTACACCACATGTATCTTTCATCGCATAGGTCATATTTGACCTCCAAGGGCAGTAATAAAATCTCTCTCTCTCTCACTCTCTCTCTCTCTCTCTCTCTCTCTCTCTATAGCACCATTGACCATCTCATGACTCTTTGTTCTCATGGAGAAAAGTCAATTGAAAGGCAAGCAATTGTGTTTTTGCTTTGTGGAATTCAAGAGAACCTTTGATATGATTCCATGTAATAATTTGTGGATAAGGATGGAAGATCTCTAAATGCAAAGTGAGCTTGTTCTTGTGGTTTCTCAAATCTATGAGAACGTGATAGGTCAATTCATGTGCATGGGAAGAGGAATTTCATAATTATTTCCACGCACTATTGGGGTTAAACAAGGATGTCCATTTTCATCAAAACTCTTTGGCCTATGCATTGATCTATTGGAACATATGGCAATCCAAGAGGAAGGCATTGAAGAGGTTACTATTTGCAATATGGTAATAACTATGTTTTTGTTGTATCTGGATGCTATAGTGCTTTTATCACACACTTTAGAGGATGCACAAAAGATTATGGTTGTACTTGAGAACTTTGCTTTCATAGTGGGCTGATTGTGAATGAATCCAAAACAAAGGTTATGTTGTGAATATGCTTATTGCAAGTTTGAGAGTCTGCGTACCACACACTACTAGAGAGCTCACCTTTTGCTCGCATCCAAACTTTCTTCCCTAACATTTTCAGCCATGAATTAGACCTACACACTTTCCTCTCCTAGCCATACAAAGGGCTCTTAATTGGAACTCCCATCATTGTTGGAATTGTTAAGTATGGAGCTTCATTTACCCTTGTAATTTTTTGTGGTAAAAGCGCACATTTGTAAGGCCCCCATTATGAGGAGAAGCCATCGTGCGTGAAGGAAAATCACTCACCGGGAACCAAAATTTTCACGGACAAGAATCAGGGGCAACTTTAAAGGCCTTGGGAGCGGAGGCCCCCGAGAATTTTTTTTTCGCCGGAATATTCTTTTTCGTCGAAATATTATGGCCGGACGGCGGCCGAAAAGTGGTCGAAAAACAACCGGTCGGTTGGCCGGTGGCCGGTGGTCGGAAGTCAATGGCCGGTGGCCGAATTCAAAAGCGGACTTGTCTTCTCAAGGGCGGCCACACATGGGCGGATTGGAGGGTCCGATTTGGACTTATTCGCACAAGGGCGGCTACACATGGCTGTCTCTCATAAGAGAGGGCAGTCCTTTTGGCCTATAAAAGGAGGCCATTTCTACACACATTTCATAGGGTGAAGTTGATGCAACAAGGTGAGTGTGAGGTGGTGAGAGTGAACCAAGGCGGGAGCTCCATTAAGGGTATAATCCCTTTGTAAACTACTTCTTTTTTTGAAGTACTAAAGCCATTGAGTGGCTGCTTTCCCGTGGACGTAGCCCACATTGGGTGAACCACATATATCGTGTGTACTCTCTCTCTCTCTCTCTCTACTCTATAATCTCGTGTATATAAATTTGTCTCTCTCCATTAAGTAATCTACTCAATTATCTATTTAGCTACGTCTTATTTCCTAACAACTGGTATCAGAGCAAGGTTTGCTCGTAGCTAAATTATCTCAAGGAAAGGATTCCTTGAATTGAGTGGGAGTTATGGCGGAGGAAGGGAATCTCAAGATTGAGAAGTTCAACGGCAAAAACTACCAACATTGGAAGATGCAGATTGAAGACTATCTCTACCAGAAGGACCTCTATTTGCCACTAGGCGGTCTTGCAACGAAGCCCGCAACAATGGTAGATGAAGCATGGATTGTCCTTGATCGAAAGGCACTGGGAACAATCCGGTTAAGCTTGGCGTCAACGGTGGCCTTCAATGTTTCGGAGATGAAGACCACGGTGGACTTGATGAAGTCACTTGACGACTTCTACGAGAAACCATCGGCATCCAATAAGGTATTTCTTATGAAGCGCTTGTTCAATCTAAAGATGGCAGAGAATGGTTCAGTTGCAGAACACCTAAATGACTTTAACACAAACATAAGTCAACTTCGATCAGTGAAAATCAATTTTGATGACGAAGTGCGAGCTCTCCTTATACTATCATCTCTACCGGATAGTTGGGACAGCCTTGTGATGGCTGTAAGTAATTCTATCTCTGGCACAAATACTCTTAAGTTTGATGATGTTGTGGGTGTTCTCCTAAGCGAGGAAATGCGAAGCAGAAGCACAGGAGAATCATCAAGTGCTGCACTATCAGTGGAAACAAGAGGAAGGCCTAAGGAGAGGTTCAAAAACCAAAAAGGTCGTGATCGCTCAAGGCGGAGCAAGTCACGCACAAAGTCAGTTCTTGAATGTTGGAACTGCGGCAAGAAGGGCCATGTCAAGAAGGATTGCTGGTCCAAGAAGAAGAAGGAGACAGAGTCTCAAGACAACAAGCCAACATCGGAGGCCAATGTGACAGGTAAAGTAGAGCAAGATGCTCTAATTCTCTCATTAGACAATGTGTCTAATTCTTGGATAGTACATTCCGGGGCTTCATTCCATGCGACACCACACAAGGAACATTTCCAAGACTACACCAAAGGTAATTTTGGGTATGTATACTTGGGAGATGATGAAGCTTGTGAGATTGTCGGCAAAGGTACAGTTTCTGTCAAAACTGCTAACGGAAATGAATGGAAGCTTAAAGATGTTAGGCATGTTCCTTCTCTTCGCAAAAATTTGATCTCTACAGGACAATTGGACGATGAAGGTCACAACATTGCATTCGGAAACAAACGGTGGAAGATCTCAAAGGGATCTTTGGTGGTTGCAAGGGTGAAAAAGTTGGTACACTTTACTTGTGTACTGTTAGCACGCAACCTTCAGCTTGTGCAGCAACTACAGAAGTTGACAGTGCGGTGTGGCACTACCGACTTGGGCATATGAGTGCCAAAGGAATGCAAATCCTTCAAACAAAGAAGCTTCTACCAGGTTTGAAAGAAGTGGACTTAGAGTTCTGTGAAGATTGTGTTTATGGTAAACAAAAGAGGGTAAAATTTCAAAAATCAGGAAATGAAAGAAAAAATAAAAAACTTGAGTTGGTTCATTCTGATGTTTGGGGTCCTGCAAGTACACCATCACTTGGTGGCTCATTGTACTATGTAACATTCATAGACGATGCGACTAGAAAAACATGGGTTTATGTCATGAAGAATAAATCCGATGTATTTTCCATATTTCAAAGGTGGAAAGCCTTTGTGGAGAATGAAACAGGTACCAAGGTTAAATGCCTCAGATCCGACAATGAAGGCGAATATTGCAGCCAAGCTTTTGAAAGCTTTTGTGCTAGCAATGGCATTCGGAGGCAAAGGACAACCCCAAGGACACCTCAACAAAATGGGATTTTGGAAAGGATGAACAGGACAATCATGGAACGAGCACGAAGCATGCGGCTACATGCAGGCCTACCGCTTGAACTTTGGGCAGAAGCTGTAAGTACGTCTGTGTACTTAATCAATCGGTCACCCTCAACGTCATTGGATGGGGGAGTTCCTGAAGAGGCATGGACATGTAAACCGGTGAATTATGCATTTCTCAAAGTGTTTGGGTGTGAGGCTTTCATGCACATAGATAGAAGCCTAAGATCAAAGTTAGATGCAAAGTCCAAAAAGTGTTTCTTCATTGGCTATGGAGAAGGAGACTTTGGGTATCGCCTATGGAATCCTGAAGATGGTAAAATCTTAAGGAGTAGGGATGTAATTTTTAACGAACAAAATATGTACAAAGATTACTTGGAAAGAAAACAAACAAAAGAAACAGGTGATGAGTACATGGAGCTTGAGGACGGTGAAGACTCAAGGACTGCAAACGGTGACAATGTGCAACAACGTCAACCAAATGAGGAGCCTCAACCTATTCCCCGAAGATCTACAAGAGCAAGTAGACCTCCAGAAAGGTTTGTTCCCTCCTTCAACCATCTCTTGATCTCAGATTCTGGAGAGCCGGAATCATATGAAGAAGTTATGCAACATGAATCCAAAGAAGAATGGACGAACAGCATGCAAGTGGAGATGGACTCACTACATCGCAACCAAACATGGGAGTTGGTTGAGTTGCCTAAAGGTAAGCGGGCACTTCAAAACAAATGGGTGTACAAGCTAAAGGAAGAAGAAGGTGGGAAGAAAAGGTACAAGTCTAGGCTTGTGGTAAAAGGTTTTTCTCAAAAGAAAGGTATTGACTTCAATGAAATATTTTCTCCTGTTGTAAAAATGAACTCAATTAGGCTTGTCTTAAGCCTTGTGGCTGCTCATGATCTAAATCTCGAGCAAATGGATGTAAATACGGCATTCCCTCACGGTGACTTAGAGGAGGAAATCTACATGCTTCAACCAAAGGGGTATGAAGTAAAAGGTAAGGAGAAAATGGTTTGCAGATTAAAGAAGAGCTTGTATGGTTTAAAGCAAGCACCAAGACAATGGTACTTGAAGTTTGATCGATGGATGTTGGATCATGGATTCACAAGATGCAACTCGGATCACTGCGTCTACACGGAGAATTTGGGAGATGGGAAATTCATCATCCTAATGTTGTATGTTGATGACATGTTGATTGCAAGTGCTAACATGCAGGACATCAAAGACCTAAAAGAGGAGCTGTCCAAATCTTTTTCAATGAAAGATTTAGGTGCTGGAAAGAGGATACTTGGTATGAAAATATCAAGGGACAGGACGAAGAAGACAATAAAGCTATCTCAAGAAGATTACATCAAGAAAGTACTAGAAAGGTTTGCAATGCAAAATACAAAACCAGTTTCTACACCTTTGGCTGGTCATTTTAAACTAACGAAGGATATGTGTCCAAAGACACAAGAGGAGATAGCCTATATGTCTAAAGTTCCATATGCTGCAGCGGTAGGTTCTCTAATGTATGCTATGGTCTGGACAAGGCCAGACATTGCACATGCAGTGGGAGTTGTGAGTAGGTTCATGGAGAACCCAGGTAAAGAGCATTGGCAAGCTGTGAAGTGGATACTTAGGTATCTAAAAGGGACAACAACAAATGCTTTGTATTTTGGAGGAACTGATATTTTTCTAGAAGGGTATGCTGATGCAGATATGGCAGGTGACAAGGATACTCGAAGGAGCACTACTGGCTATGTGTTCACGGTTGGAGGCACAGCAGTAAGCTGGGCTTCAAAGCTGCAGGAAGTGGTTTTACTTTCTACCACAGAAGCAGAGTATGTAGCAATGACGGAGGCAAGCAAAGAAATTCTGTGGCTTCACAGATTCTTAGAAGTGCTTGGATTCAAACAAGACAATTGTGTCTTGTACAGTGATAGCCAAAGCGCTATCCATCTTGCGAAGAACTCAGCCTTTTATTCAAGGACAAAGCACATTGAGGTGAGATATCACTTCATACGCACTCTTTTGGAAGAGGGACAACTAAAGCTAGGAAAGGTGCATACAAGTGAAAATCCTGCAGACATGTTTACAAAGGTGGTCAACAAGAGAAGTTGAGCTTTTGCTCATCTTCAATCGGCATTCAAGGATAAGAAGCCAGAATGGAAAGCAGTCACAGGTTTGGTTTGGAGATCAGTCTCCAAGTGGGAGATTGTTAAGTATGGAGCCTGATTTACCCTTGTAATTTTCTGTGGTAAAAGCGCACATTTGTAAGGCCCCCATTATGACGAGAAGCCATCGTGCGTGAAGGAAAATCACTCACCAGAAACCAAAATTGTCACGGACAAGAATCAGGGGCAACTTTAAAGGCCTTGGGCACGGAGGCCCCCGAGAAATTTTTTTTCGCCGGAATATTCTTTTTCGTCGAAATATTATGGCCGGGCGGCGGCCGAAAAGTGGTCGGAAAACAACCGGTCGGTTGGCCAGTGGCCGGTGGCCGGTAGTCAATGGCCGATGGCCGGTGGTCGGAAGTCAATGGCCGGTGGCCGATGGTCGGAAGTCAATGGCCGGTGGTCGGTGGCCGAATTCAATGGCCGGTGGCCGAATTCAAAAGCGGACTTGTCTTCTCAAGGGCGGCCACACATGGGCGGATTGGAGGGTCCGATTTGGACTTATTCGCACAAGGGCGGCTACACATGGCTGTCTCTCATAAGAGAGGGCAGTCCTTTTGGCCTATAAAAGGAGGCCATTTCTACACACATTTCATAGGGTGAAGTTGATGCAACAAGGTGAGTGTGAGGTGGTGAGAGTGAACCAAGGCGGGAGCTCCATTAAGGGTATAATCCCTTTGTAAACTACTTCTTTTTTTGAAGTACTAAAGCCATTGAGTGGCTGCTTTCCCGTGGACGTAGCCCACATTGGGTGAACCACGTATATCGTGTGTACTCTCTCTCTCTCTCTCTCTACTCTATAATCTCGTGTATATAAATCTGTCTCTCTCCATTAAGTAATCTACTCAATTATCTATTTGGCTACATCTTATTTCCTAACAGGAATTAGGGTTGCAAGAAAACACGCAGTGCTTGGAGAAGATGAAGGAAGTTCAAGGCACACAATAGAGAGTGTATTCTTTAGTGTGGAATGGAAAGATAGATAGCCCTAGAGTGATGGGCATATATACAATGCACGGGGGGAAAAACCTCTTGAAGATGGAACAAATGCCTCGGCGGTCCTAAGTGTGTTCACACACATCACTACCACATGTATATGGTAACAAATCCCCCCTGGAGTGATGAGGTGAACGAGAGATGGCACATAGAGTAAAGGGAAGTGCCATGCCCTGAGGACATGATCAATCCACAGAGGGAAATAAGCCCAAAGCTTTGCAGAAAGCTTCGAACTTCTCACGAGACAATACCTTTGTGAAAAGATCTACAAGGTTGTCCTGTGTTTGCAAATAAGCCAAGCTGGTCTCTCCAGCTGAGAGCCTCTCCCTGACATAGTGGTAATGCACCTCAATGTGCTTTGTGTGTGCATGAAAAACTGGGTTCCTTGCAACTGCCAATGCGCTTTGACTGTCAGTGTAGATAGTGTTGGCAGTGTCCTGTCCAACACCCAAATCAGCCATAAGGCGCCTGAGCCATACACACTAAATCGTAGTTGTGAGAAGACTATATTGTTCTCAGTCTCACAACTGGAAGTGGCCACAGTAGATTGCTTCTTGCTCAACCATTATATGCATGAGCTGCCAAGCATGAAACGAAAACCACTTGTGGACACTCGTGTGTCAAAACAACTTGCCCAATCTGAGTCCAAAAAAGCATGCAAATATGGCGACAATGATCCCCCCTGGGATAAAAAAATCCAAGATGTAAATTGACACTCAAGTAGCCAAAAATCCTCTTGACAGCCTACCAATGCTTAGACCATGGGCTATGCATGAATCTACTGACCTATGAGACTTCAAACTAAATATCCGGCCTTGTGTTGCATACATAAATGAGGCATCCAACAACAGTTTGGTAAAGAGTGACATCTCCAGGATCACCAGCATCATGAAGGCTCAATTTCAAACATGTTTCCATGGGAGTGGCAATAGGTTTGCAATCCTCAAGTCCAAACTTCTATAGCAATGTCTCTATGTAACTTTTTTGACACAAGGCAATACCACCATCACACTGCTTAAACTGTATACCCAAGTAATGATGCAACATCCCCAAATCTTTCATCTTGAAAGTAGCATTCAAATCAGCAATAAATTCAGCAATATGTCTCTCATTTGGTCCAGTGATCAACAAATCATCCACGTAGAGAACCACAATGGAAGTACATCACCCTCTTGCTTACATACAGTGTGTTTTTTGTTGGGTTGTTACAAAAGCCTCGTTTGACTAAATGAGTGTCAGCCTTCTCATACCAAGCAGAGGAGATTGCTTCAACCCATACAAAGCTTTGTTACATTTGCACACTTTATCTGCACACTTTATCCTCTTGTCCTTTCTTGACAAAACCGCGAGGCTGTGTTACATAACTTCCTCAAACATATCACCATTCAATAAAGCAGTAACAATGTTTGATTGATGTACATCCCGACCAAAATGAGATGCCAGTGCACATAGAAAATGCACAGCAGTCATATAGCAAGTGGGAGCAAAAGTCTCTTCATAATCTATGCTTGTTTGTTGTGCGTAACCCTTTGCAACAAGTCGAGCCTTATGCGATCAATCTCATCATCCGGCTTAAATTTCAACTTGTAAACCCACTTTGTACCAATAAACTTTTTGACCAGGAGACAAATAACATAAAGTCCATGTGTCATTTTCTATAATTGCATCATATTCTGATTGCATGGCAGCCATCCAATTTTTTGAATTCTCAAAAGACAGAGGTTCCTCAATATCATGTAAGCTAGACATGGCCAAAGCATAACAATCTGATGCATAAGATGCATGGTGAGAGCCAAACGAGTGTGACTAGACAAAGGTGCATCCAATTTATTGTCACTCAATGTGTGTACCATCCATTTTGGCATACCTCTAGCCTGCTCATTTTCAGCCATTTCCTCATCAAGTACATCATGTGCATTTGCATCAATAGTAGGCTGATTTGTAACACTTTTAGAAACCCCCATAGGCTGTACATTTGCCTCGTTGGAATTTAAATTCAAACTTCCACCACCGAAAAGAGGCAACAAAGTGTCATAAATGTCCTGTGAGCTTACACTATTGTCTCTAGTACATGACAACAAGGATAAAACAGAATCCTCCACAAACGCAACATCCCGTGAAACCAGAATATGCTTTGTTTGTGGATGATACAACATGTAACCTTTGCTTTCAGCATTATAACCAACAAAAATACATTTGACAGCCTTATCATCCATTTTTTTGTGATGTGTTTGTGGCACCAAAGCATATGCCAAACAGCCAAAAAGATGCATGTGCTCAATAGAAGGCTTTCTCTCATGCCATGCTTCATATAGAGTCATAGACTACAAAGCTTTCGTAGGACACTTGTTTAGTACATAAGTGGCACACATGATGACCTCAAGCCAAAACAAATGCAAAAAAGCTTGAATTTGACCATACATCGTGCCATTTCCATAAGTGACATGTTTTTCCTCTCATTAACACCATTTTGTTGAGGCGTATAAGGCACTGTACAATGGTGTTTTATCCCACGACTAGCCAGAAATGCATTAAATTCATGAGACATATACTCCCTCCCTCAATCAGAACGGAGGGTGCCCATAGTACATTTCGAGACATTTTCAGCCATAGCCAAAAATTGTTTGAAGCACATAAACACTTCGGACTTTGCCTTAAGCGGATACATCCATGCATGCCTAGAGTAAACATCAATAAAAGTCACAAAGTAAAGATAATTTCCCAAAGATGGAGTTTGCATGGGCCCACAAACATCAATATGCACAAGTTGCAACCTGTATGTGGCCCAAACTGAACCATCCTTTGGAAACTTAGAACGTTGCATCTTACCCAAAATACAGCCTTCACAAACATGTTTGACAGGTGCTTAAAGAGACAGCAAAGAAGCAACCATATCAGATTTCTGCAAACGCAGCAAACTGGAAAAATTCAAATGTCCAAAACGTGCATGCCAAAGTTTTGCATCTGAAATAGCCTTTGAATCCACAACTGCATTTGCAAAATTTTACCCACCTTGGTCATACAAAGTGAGCTTATACAACCCATGTCATAAAATGCAAGATTCAACAATTTCATCACCAAAACTGAGATAAGGTATTGTACATTTGTCATCCACAAATTTGACTACAAGACCAAGTCTAGCAAGTGTAGATATAGACAAAAGATTCTTCTTGATCCCAGCTATATAAAGCGCATCAACAAGTGTGAAAGAACTACCATTTGCAGCAATATAAGCACAATCTTTCCAACCCCCTGAACTGGATAAGAGGAATTGTTGGCACAAGTAACTAAATTCCCATGAGGGACAATCTCAAGAGAGGTGAATAAATCAAGATGTGAGTTAATGTGCTTTGTAAGATCACTGTCAAAGAACTACACATGTGAATCTGCAACAATTGGCATGCATGCATCATGGACAACAGGATTATAAGTGCACTCTACACTCAAAGCCCATTTTGCATCAACATCAACATCACGGTCTCCTTTCACAGAAGACTCAACAATAGCTGCATTTGTAGTGGAACCAGCCTCTTTCTTATTAGCCTCTTTGGCCTTCAACTTAGAACACTGCTTGATTAAGTCATCATTAGCTTTACAATAATGGAAACGCATCTTCTTGTTGCCCTTATCACCATAATTTCCATAAGAATTGCTGCTAGCAAAAGCATTAGGAACAAGTGATTTTCAACTCCCAGAAGAACCATGAGAAGTGGTTACATTACTGCTACCACCTTTTCTTTGAGCAGCAATAAAGGCATGTTCAGCTGCACGTTGTCTAGTACTGTTTTTTTTGGAAAGCGGCTCTGGCAACAGCAATGTGCATAATGCATCAAACTTGACAACTTCAGGGTTTCCTTGAGTTATAAGTCTCCAAGTACTAGCAAAAGTCTGGTAAGAATCTGGCAAGGCATCAAGAACAGTCTGCACAAGGGAACTATCTGAATGACTTCACTTGCAGAAATAAGTTGCTCATTGATATCCTTGACACCAGTAAGGAAAGTGTCCATATCATCTTCCTCATGCACAATCTTTGACTCTAGCTCTTTACGCAGCAATGCAATTTTTTCCTCATTGCGACTTGCATAAAGACTAGCCAGAATATCCCAAGCCTGTTTTGCAGATTTTGTTGAACAAATGTGAGGAGTAATAGTGCGCTTCATAGACAATGCAATCAATGCATGAGCCTACACATCTTTTACATCCCAACGAGCTTGTTTTGCCGTAGGCAAAACAACTCTAACAACATCAATCCTTGCAACAAGACCTGCAACATCCTCAACATCACCTACATACTCAAAACCAGGAAGTACATCAATGTCCTACACAATATTCTAGACACCCTTTCACACAAAAACATGTTGCATCATGTAAGCCCACATAGGGTAATTGCCCACCATCCAATCTGTTCTCAATAGCAAACATCTTGAACACATCTATGTTGTCGGCCATGGTGAATGCCTGCACCGGATGTGAAAATTGCCTGAAAAGAGGAGAAATAAACCCAGAACAACACGTGCTATATAGCATAACCCGTAGAAGCCTATAAGGGACTTGTTATGCATAAAATGGCACTGACAAAAAATTTGCACCAAATGACAAAATAGCATGCACAGTATTGCTTGTAGGGGAAACGGAGGCCGAAATAAGCCTGAATCAAAAATCTGAGCAGACTGAGATCTTTGAGTTCCCCCAAAATATTTGTTGACCTGCAACAAATTCTCACCAAAGCTCACAAAAATTGGTTAAAGTGAGTAGACATGTGCTGGAGCTGCTGGCGACGACTGAGCCCGAGAGGACTCAACCTGCTCTGATACCAATTGTTGGAATTAGGGTTGCAAAAAAACACACATAGCTTGGAGAAGACGAAGGAAGTTCAAGGCACACAATAGAGAGTGTATTACTTAGTGTGCAATGGAAAGATTAGTTAGCCCTAGAGTGATGGGCATATATACAATGCACGGGGGGAAAAACCTCCTAGTGAGAGAAAAAATGTCATGGCGGTCCTAAGTGTGTTCACACACATCACTACCACATGTATAAAAATGACTAGTTCTCTTCTTTCAAAAGAAGTGTGTCATAAGGGAACGGGTAGCTCGCATCATGGCAAAGCTCACTATGTGCAAAAAGAAAGAAAACGAAGAAACATTTGTTCTTGGCAACATGAATCTTGCAAAGATGGCAAGAGAGATACATCACATGACAAATCAAAGTCTTGCAGTAAAAAGGGTATTCATTGTCATTTCTATGAGAAGTATGGCCATATGAAGAGAGAATGTCATGCATGTAAACTTGAGAAAGGCAAAAGCAACATCAGTGATGATGATGCAAAAGAGGAAAAGAGTAAAAGTTCAGTGAATACTCAAGAGATCAATTCACTGATTATAATGATGTGCATGACATAAATTTGTTGATAGAGTCTATGGATGTGTTGTATGATGCACAAGTGACTCTATGTTTACAGAGTTTTTTGCTAGCCAAATTGCTAGTCAGTGGTGGTTAAGTGTCACATACGTGAATCTTGGATTTAGGTGCATCTCTTCATGTGACCCCACGCAAGGAGTGGTTTACTCATTATGAAGAGATTGTTGGCTTTGTCACATTGGGTGAAAGTTATACTTGTGACATAGTTGGCATTGGTGACATTACTATGGTCTTGCTGAATGGCATCAAATTTTTCATTCACAATTTTTGCCACATGCAATGTTTGAATCATAATTTGATTTCAATTGGTAGACTTGATGGCTTGGGTTATAAAGTCCCTTTCTATCAGCAATTGTGGCATATATCCAAAGTCAAATTGTTGGTTCTAAAGTTGGCTCTTTGTATCTTCTTTATGTGTCTAGCAAAAATAGTGTTCTTTTAAATGTTGCTTTGTGGCATAACCAATTGGAACATATGTCTAGAAAGGAATCGGTTACTTTATCTATTTTTGAATTTCCTTTTTGTGAGCACTATCAGTATGGGAAACAAGCACAAAATTCTTGTAATGTTTTGTTTTGAGAAAGACAGGTGGCCCTTAGAGCTTGTACAAAATGATGTATGTGGCCCCATGCCAACTCAGTCTCTTGGTGGTGCATCTTATTTTGTGACCTTCATAGGTGGCACAGCTCGCAAAGTTTGGGCTTATGCATTAAATTTGAAGGATGAGACATTCTTGTTCTTTAAAAGATTCTTGTCAAGTGAAACTCAATGTGCTAAGAAGCTAAAGTCTTTACAATGGTGGGAGAATACATCTCCAAAGAGTTTGTTGACTTCTGTGTAGAAAGAGGAATTAAGTGTGAGTTCAATATTCCTTATGCCCCATGTCAAAATGGTGTTGCTAAGAAAATGAACAAGATGATTCAAGAGAGAATCATGTCACTACTATCACAGGAAATCCTAACGCAAGATGATTCAAGAGAGAATCATGTCACTACTAATTACATGAACAAGATGATTCAAGAGAGAAATATGTCACTGCTATCACAAGAAATCCTAATGTAAGCTTTTTGGGTAGAATCACTTTACATAGCGGTTTATTTGATCAATAGATCGCCACATGCATAATTGCAATTTTGTGTGCCTAAAGTGTTATGGCCAGGACATAAGTTGTTTTATGACAAACTCAAGACATTTGTCTACGAAGCTTATGCACATGTACATAAGGAGCTTTGTGCTATGCTACATCCAAAAATCTCAAAAACGCATTTTTGTTGGTGAATGGTCAATTTGGCTATCATTATGGGATCCAAATAGTCAATCCATTATCTCTAGCAATGATGTTGTCTTCTAATGAGACTAAGAAAGTGGGTAAAAGAGGTTGAATTCAAGAAGGTCACATTTGTCAATGTATCACCCCCTATGCAGACATCTTAAGAGCCTATTGTTTTGCGAATGAACGCTCTAGATTATAGATCTACTCAGCAGGCTAGTACTAGTTATCTGAGGATATCTCCAAGAGCCTTGCATTTTCCATAGCGGTTCATTCCTCGTGTAGATTTTGTGTTGCTAACAGATAGTGGTGAACCTTCTTGTTACAAATAGGATATGCTAGCCAAGAATAAGACTCAATGGAAACTCGTGATAAAAAGTTAGTTCTTTAGCATCGAAAAGAACAAAACTTGAGAGTTGGCTCCATTGCCAAAAGGTAAGAAACCATTGCCTTGTAAATGGACCTACAAATGGAAGTTTGCATCCAATGTTGGGAAATACAAAGCTTGATTAGTAGCTAAGGGATTCAAGCAAGAATATGGCATAAGTTTTGATGAAATATTCTCTCCAATGTTCAAACTGGTGACACTGAGAATGTTTCTTGGATTAGTTTCCATGGAGGAATAGGAGCTAGTTCAAATGGATGTAACAACAGCTTTCTTACATGGTGATCTCAATGAGGAGATTTATATGCAATAGCTTGAAGGGTTTGTGTAGAAAGGTAGGGAACATTTAGTGTGCAAAATAAAGAAGAATGTTTATGGTCTAAAGAAAGACCCAGGCAATGGTATCATAAGTTTGATACCTTTATGTAGTCCCAAGAATTTATGTATAGTATTGAGGATTCATGTCTTTAAGTGAAACTCACCATGGAATTATTCTATGTATGGATGACATGCTCATTGTTGTTTACTCTCAAAAGGGCATTACTGACCTAAAGCAAGAGCTACATAGTCAATTTGACATGAAAGATTTGGGTGATGCCAATCATATTTTGTGTATGCACATTACCTGAGATCGTAAGAACAGATTGTTATGTGTCTCAAAAAGAGTATGTGCAGAAAGTACTTGAGCATTTCAATATGCAAAAGGGGAAGTCATTGAGTACTCCATTGCCTACCTATTTGAAACTCAGTAAAAATGATTGTCCCAACCTGAAAAAATTGTGATGGCTAAGGTTCCTTATGCTTCAGCTTAGGGCACATTCATGTATGCCATGGTGGCTATGAGACCTAACATTGCATATGCACTGGGAGTTGATAACATGTATATGTCCAATTCTAGAAAGAAGCATTGGGATGTTGTCAAATCAATTCTCTTGATTGGCATAGCAGATAGATAGTTATGCTATGGTTGTGGAGAGTTATACATAGGGGATATGTTCACAATGATTATGCAAGATGTGTTCACAATGGTAACTCAACAACTAGTTGGATCTACACTTTTGCCTGTTTTTGCTATTTCTTGGAGATACATTCTTCAAGACTATATGTCAATTTTCACCAACAAAGGTAGACTATGTCAGTTTGAATGAAGCATGCAAAGAAGCTATACGGCTTATTTGTCTAGTGGGACATCTTTGAACTAGAGAAGAAGATAACAATTCTACACTATAACAGTCAGAGTGCTATTGCCTTGGCTAAGAATCTAGTGTTTCATGCAACGACAAACCAAATTGATTTGCATTGTCACTTCAATTGTGATTTTCTAGAAAACAAGAAGCTTAACTTGGTGAAGATACATACATCAAAATGCAGTGGATGCACTCACTAAAATCTCTTCAACAATCAATTTCAGCATTGTTGTCAAAGTGCTATTGCCTTGGCTAAGAATCTAGTGTTTCATGCAACGACAAACCAAATTGATTTGCATTGTCACTTCAATTGTGATTTTCTAGAAAACAAGAAGCTTAACTTGGTGAAGATACATACATCAAAATGCAGTGGATGCACTCACTAAAATCTCTTCAACAATCAATTTCAGCATTGTTGTCAAAGTGCTATTGCCTTGGCTAAGAATCTAGTGTTTCATGCAACGACAAACCAAATTGATTTGCATTGTCACTTCAATTGTGATTTTCTAGAAAACAAGAAGCTTAACTTGGTGAAGATACATACATCAAAATGCAGTGGATGCACTCACTAAAATCTCTTCAACAATCAATTTCAGCATTGTTGTCAATTGATGGGCATCGGGTGAAGGTGCAATATTATTCACTAAATGTAAAGGTTATATAGCTTTATGGTCTCCCATATTAGCCATCAAGTAGGAGAATGTTGGGTTGTTGACCATGTATGTCGGGCTCCTAACGCGCATCACTAACTTACGTCCACTGACCTTTAATTGTATAGGAATACACTTATGAGCCACACACAAACTAACGCACTCTTGTGTGCTACTATAAGGAAGAGGGATGGATCTCCTCACCATATATGTATTTCATGTGCTCTCTCTCTCTCTCTCTCTCTCTCTCTCTCTCTCTCAAATCTGACTCTAGCCTTATGCTTCCCTTCATTTGACCAAAGATAAGGAAACATCCTTAAATGTGACTCTACCTCTTTGATATGCTTCTTATGCATCTTGGACTCATTGAATATGGCATTCAAACTTCTATTGATCTTATAAGATTCTAGGTGCCAGAGACAATAGCCCATCTCTCCAATTGTAAATAACCAATGAAGATACATTTGTGTGACTTTGATTTAAGATTTTATCTAAGCTCTTTTGGCACATGTGCATATGCATTGCAAACAAAGACACATAAATGATAGTGTGGTTTCTTGCCTGACCACAAATCTTTTAGAATCTGATAATTAAATGGTGTACTAGGTGATCTATTTACAACGTGCATTGCTATCAAGACATCCTTGACCCAAAAGCCTTATGTTTGCCATAAAAAGCATAATTGTGACTCTTTACTAATAGTGTGATTCGTCCTTTTAATCATTCCATTTTGGGCAGGTGTGTATGGAGAAGTAAATTGTTGTCGACTCCCTCCTCTAGCATGGAAGTTTGCAAACTCCTTTAGAGACATATTGCTCCCTATTATCATTCCTTAAGCTCTTGAGCCTCTTGCCTAGACTAATGCAAGAAGCTTTTGAAATGCAAAGAAGCCATTGTGCTTATGTTTCAAAGGATATATCCATACCTCCCAATAGAGTCATCTATGAATGTCGTAAAATGGCTAGCTCCCCCTAGAGACCAGGTCTGCATAGGACCACATACATCACTATGTACAAGTTCTAATGATTCAAGATGCTTTCTACACAATGGCAAGTGCACAATCCTAGTTTTTTTGCCATAAATGCAATGCTCACATACAAAAAAAAAAAATGAAACATCACACATGTAAGTAGCCAAAGTGTGCTAGGGTTTTCATCCTTCTAGTTCATATGGCCTAGCTGGCTATGCCACAACTTAGTAGACAACATCTCCGCTATAGAGATAAAATCATCTTTTACATAAGATACATGCAACATGGAGTAAAGAGTACAATGCTTATAACCTTTGAGAACCACAAGGTTACCCTTCTTGATCATCCAATATCTATTCCAAAAAGTTGTAGTGTACCTCAAATTATCTAGCTATCAACCACTAGTAAATATCAAGCTCTTTGCTAGCTTGCGTACGTTTTTGTTGGAATTGCATAGCATAAACTATATGCCACGATACCACACCAACCATATCAAGTGCATAAGAGTCTCCAATTTTCACTATATCTTGAGTTTGAGAACCAATCTTTACGTTGTATGACATGGAAGCTCGCACAAGAATCAATGACCCAAATTTGTGCAAAAGTGGCATCATATGCAACAAGAGCATCGGTGCTCAGATCTATCAAAATGTCTTAAACATTGCTCTTTGGAGACTCAACCACATGCCCTTTGTGTCATCGTCAAACTTCTTACTATCATGAGACTTCTTGTCTTGCTTTGCTACCCTAAAATCCTTCTTCATATGCCCCTTTTTATGGCAATAAATGCACTCTATATTGTGGATGGAACCACAAAAAATGCTATGAGAATTCAAGAACTACACACCAATAGATGCTCAGTGGATGAATTCTCAGGAATTGGTAGATCATGAGGTTCTAATAGAGTTGTACAAAGAAGCTTTCGATTAGCTTGAATTTAGAATGTATGTATTTTGACATGGTATGACTAATGGAGAGTCTCCAAGCAAGTCAGTCCCTCGGGAGTTATACTTTGGAAAATAAATAATAAAGAAATATGAAAAGGGGTGCTATCTTTGGGGCCAGTGCAACTAGGGGTGAACTTCGTGTCTCGTGCATGGATTCTCTCTCTTTCTCTCTCTCTCTCTCTCTCACACACACACACACACACACACATATGTTGGAGTGGATAAGATCATGCTGAAATATCTTTTGCACTACACTATCGGTGGCTTTCATCATGTAACACATCGCCATCTAAGATACCACTTCTATAGAGAGACAGTTGGAGTGTATATAGAAGAGTTGTACAGTCTTTTGGCAAGGGATAATCCCCGTAGACCCTTGTCAGAGCTCACCTAGATATTGACAGAGACGATACATATAATAGCAATGACAACTTCTCCCTACTATTAGCCTAGTGGGAGACCACGGTGTGGGAGCACACCTCAAATCGTTGGTACGATGATGAATGTCGAGAGATGAGAGCCCGACTACAAAGAGAGGTGGTTTTGAGAGAAATTACACACGGGCAGTTGTGTATACTCTTCCGCCATCATATACGACAAAATAAGGGAGATTTCTTAGCTCAGCTTGAGAGAGATATTTATCAGATACTCTTGAGCCACGACTCTAGGGAGGCTTAGCAGATCTTTAGAGAGAACTCACCCTCTCCATTCATTACTTCTATAAAGAAATGGAAACAATATGCATCCTCTCTATACACAGTAGCATATTAACTACCATTGCCAGACCCAGAAGAGCCCTGTCCTCCCACTCATACTATCTTCACATCAGAGATAGTGAGGAGATCCATTTGACAAATTGCACATATGGAGGGAATAAGATCATGATGGTAGAGTGGCAAAGCATTTCATACATGCTAGGAATCATATTGATGGTTTGTTGGCCTTCATGTTCAACATGGACATGTTTGAGGGGTTTTCTGAGACTTGGAGTACATCTACAATTGTACTACTACTCAAGTCTGGAGATCCAACCTTACCAACTAACTATTCCACTATCATGACTGGCCACTCATTAGCCAAGCTATATGCATCTATACTTGAGCATGCGTTGAGTAAATGGGTAGAGAGAGGGGGTGTACGAGCTTCAAGATAGGCTATATTCAGGAGGGGATTCTCTACACTTGATCATATCTCACACTAAGAGCGATCATTGAGGAGGGAAGAGCACATGGGGGAAGGATTTGTTGTAGCTTTGTGGATTTTTGCAAAGCCTTTGACACAGTCTTAAGAGCTAGGGTGATACAATGACTACATGAATTGGTAGTCTCACATGAGCTTGTATGGGGTATCATGGCACTGTATGAGACAGTTATAGGGAGAGTACGGACAATAGAGGATCTTTCAAACCTTGTTCACTCTACTATTGGGTACCAAAGCATGGATGCCCACTTTTTCTGACCTTGTTTGGATTGTATATTGATGAGATTGCTGACTATATTGAGACTGTAGGGGATAGGGAGCATAATTGTCAAGTCCATACCTCTATTGCTTTATGTCGATGATATTGTCCTTATTTAAGACTCTCCAAAGGGTTTCTAGAGACATATAGACGCATTTTTAATGCTTATGCATATGATAGTGGGCTCTCCATCAACCTTGGAAAAACCAAGGGGATGCTATTCAATATTACAATGCAGTGGGTCAAGAGATCAGCACATATTTTTACATATGGATAGGAGATAGTGGACAATGTAAAATCTTATACATATCTTAGTGTTGTATTTAGTAGACCTACTTTCTACATGAGAGGTGCTACACAGGCGAGACTGTGACGAGGGGATACATAGCATTAGGAGGACTAGAGAGGATATGTTCACAGGTGTAGTTTCAGGAGCCGCGCACTAAGTTGTGTCTATTCGACACATTGGTCACTTCCACCATGCTTTATAAATTGCAGATATGGGGGCCTCACTAGGATCATCATAGTAGATTAGGGCACACATATGATGGATGGAGATCCATGAAGAGACCACTTGTATATATGATCTCTAGGTTGATATGGGTGAAAGCCTCACAACCACACAAGATTATCGAAGCTAAGATGAACACACCACCAATTGTAGTGGAGGCTCTTGCTATATCAATGTCTTTCATTCATAGCACATGCGAGCTACCACAAAACATATATGCACAACTAGCACTTGAGTCATCGTGACAACTGGCCAGTTAGGGTGATACGTCATGTTGGTTTGCATAGATATCATCTTGGTTTGAGCTACATGGATTTAGTATGGATAGGTTACCCCCTTTTGAGTATTCCTTGGATGCACCATCCCTACCCTCACACATTCAAAGATTATCTAGAATTATTAGACATGATCTCATTGATTTAGATACTAGGAGGACATGGCTATCTCTGTCACATGAGTTGGGAATGAAGATAGCTTTTTATCGAGACCATCTTCTACAGACGACAGATGATGGGTTTATCTCATGCCCCATGTATATGGATACCCCTATCTCATGGCATTATATGTGTTCGTAATTAGCTACGCACCTCATCTCACTAGTTGGAGATAGAGACCGGTCAATACAGAGGTGTATCCCCATAGGAGAGATTATGTTAGGCTTGCCAAAGAGGGCCAGAGACAAAGGATCACTATATCTGCCAATGCATGGCATACTATGAGATCCACTGGCATTTTCATTGCTTATTTAGAGAGGGATTTGGCCCCTTATCCCGCATCATGGATTACTATGATCAGTGGTGACTAGGTCTCTTCTTGCTAGAGATCAATAGACTCAGAGAGACTACCCTTTAGAGCAGAGGACCTACACAAAGAGGATCTACACAAAGCCAGATCACTACTTTTTACAAAGGGACTACTCAAGATGGCCCGCCACAAGTTACCCAATCACACCCTCATTGGGGCATTCTTCTTGATCAAGCCATCCAAGTTGACCGCTCATGACGCCCGAAGATCTTTACACCATAGACGAGGTCTACATCGGAGGCTACAGAGCATCATTGAGCAACATCGAGCACGTCCCCTTGCAAGAGCTGACCATGGAGGAAATCGAGGCCATACTATAGAGACCCATGAGAGAGCTCATGGGATGCACCATTGTCTCCTTCCCTCGTTGTGCACCTCATTAGCCCTTATATGAGTACCCCTCCCCATATGTTTTGAGTTTATGTATAATGTGATGAGTATTTGATGATGATGAAGATGTAGGCTAGATTTGCAGTGCCTCTTCCTCTCTTAATAGAGAAGTTGAGCAATGAATAAGTAACTCAAGAGATGTCGATGGGAGGTAATGTTATAGGCAACATAAATGGGCTATCAAACATGATCAAATGGGGTGAGAGGAGCTAAACTTAATGGAAATTTTTCATGGTAGTGTTAATAGCAACATGAGATAATGGTGCAGTACTCAACTCAAGAGCAACAGGAGATAATGGCACACTCTAGAGAATTCAGCTAGCTACATCCTCCTTGCTGCCTTTTGATCATGTTGTTTCACCCGTGAATGATGTTGTACAAGAAATAAAATCCTTTCTAAATATATCATTATGCATGGTCGTTGTCAAAAATAGAGAGAGAGAAAGAGAGAGGGAGGGAGAGATTATGTAGGTGCTTGGCCCAATGACTAGGATTTGTAGCGGTTAACTCGTAGGTTTTTGGAAAGTAAACATTGCAACATTTGTGTGTGTGTGTTTGTGTGTGTGTGTGTGTGAGAGAGAGACACACACACACACACAGGTGTTTTGGTTTCTCTTTAACTTATCTACATTCTATTGTTTAAATTTGAAATGAAATCTTTGCTTTTATTTTTGCTCCTAACCAATATTATTAAATTTCAAGCGGCATGATTGCAAGGTAGAACACAAACTTGAGGCACAATTAACTTGAGCATTGTACTAGGTGCATAAATAGTTGACAAGCGAAAATTAGGAGTCAAGAGACTAGAGTTGGGGGGGGGGGGGGGGGGGGGAGGGGTCCCAACTTCTATGTGCAAAATGAGAAGTAACTTTTACAAGAAAAAGGGTAAAAGGAGTTGCATACAATCTCATGGGCTTATGGAAAACATGGTAAAGATTTATGATGGCCTACAGAAGAGAGAGAGAGAGAGAGAGAGAGAGAGAGAGAGAGAGAGAGAGAAAGAGCTACCTTGACTCCAATGAAGTGAGAGAGAGTGGGGAGGCGCTCCCATATGCACACATTAAAATCCAAAAAAGTTCAAATGCCACATGGAGAACATCCAACAATTCAATATTTTAATAGCAAAAGAATTGCACCAAAAATCTTTGATTTTCCTTATGCCCTTATGTATGAGTGGTATATTAATTGATCTCATGAAAACATAAAGCATATAAAACATTAGTGAGAGTTAGGATTTGATCTAATTCTTGTATAAATATATCAATAAAACAAATTACACAATAAAATGATGCATGCTATTAAATGAAAGAAATCCATAATATCTTTAGGATAGAAATGAATATTGAAAATGTATAAACCTAATCCCTAATAATAATAGATACATTAAAGTAACAAAGTGACATTTACATAACAAAAAGGTGAAAAAAAATCTTAGTTGTGAAAAAATTCTAAAGCTAATCCCTAATAATAATACATGCACTAAAGTAATAAGGTGACATTTGCATATCAAAATCAAAAGTTGAAAAAATTTTCTTAGTGGTGAAAAAATTAGTTCATTTAAAGACAATTTAAATTTTTTTAGTTAGAACTTATATATAAATGAAAAAAATTACCAAAAAAAGTATGTTTTAAATAAAAAAGTTGACAAGAAAGTCATTAAATCCTTAAATGAAGAGATCCATTTATAAACTAAACAAAGATTTAAAGAAAAAAATTAAAGTGAGCATTAATAAAGGGACCAAATTACAATGATGAAAAGAGACACTTACATTATAAAATAAAAATGCAATCTTTATAAAACTTATAAACTAATAAAGATTTAAAAAAATAAATAAATTAAGTGAGCATTAAATAAAAGGACCAAATTACAACGATGAAAAGACCCGTTTACATTATTAAAAAAATATTATAACCTTTATAAAAGAAGGAAGCCAATTGAGCATTAAAAGAAGGGACCAAGTTACAATGATGTAAAGACCCATAACATTATAAAACAAGCTCACCTAAGACGTGTCACCAATCCATGATTCTGAATCAACGGTCCAAAAAGTGCACCAATTCTCCACCCACTCTCCAATGGACCTGCAAATGGCTAGCGGTAGAGGGCAACCCTGTGTCTCCATTGGGCATAAGGTAGCAAAGCGAGCATGGTTGGGGATGAAGCGAACAGAGGCGCAAATACAACAGCATCCAAGTAGCCAAGGATGTGAACAAGGGACATGCACACGGGGAAATGGCGATGGGATTGTGCATGCAAGAGTGAAGGCAAAGAATCTCAACCCATCGACACCTGTGTTGAGGAATTCAACAAAGGTGCAAGCAGAGGGAGGGAGGGGGCACCTGACAGGGGTAGGCGTGAGGGCACATGCAGTGCGTGGGAATGGGGAAGGAGTGACTTTTCCTTCTGCAAGTGGAGGGGGCAAGAATCTGGGCGCTCAATTAATTAATAGATTGAAGATTGAGGTGTTGACCAACTACACATTACGTTGACAATAAACAGACAGAGGGACGATCACTCTCTCTCTCTCTCTCTCTCTCTCTCTCTCTCTCTCTCTCTCTCTCTCTCTCTCTCTCTCTCTCTCTCTCTCTCTCTCTCCGCGCCTTGCTCTCTTTCCACATTCCCCTTCCTTTCTTTGCACACACTCTTTTTGTCTCCCTCTAAATATGACGCAGGCTAACCTTGGCCCAATCAAGGTCGGCTCTATCGCTCTCGGTTTATTCACCATCATCTACTAGTGCTATGCGAGTGTGAGAAATAGCTCTCTACATGGGAGTCCCTTGTTGGATGCGTTCAATTTTTTGTCGCTCTCAGTGTCTTTCATAGCGAAGTGAGAGTGACAAGCCATGCACCCTGGTGCTCCTATCTTTCGGGACCAAGGCATCACCAATGCATGCAACCCGGTGCTCTTCTCTCTCACGATCAGGACATGGAGCCTTCTATATCAACCTCATGTGACAGCAGGACGAGACGGGGAGTAAACATGCGAGGACCAAGGGATCACCTAGGCATGCAACCTGGTGCTCTTCTCTCTCGCGATCATAACATGGAGCCTTTTATATCAACCTCCCACGCGAGAAAAACGAGATAGGGGGAAACATGCCACCTTCATTTTTTGCTTTGAAAAGGAGGCAACGGGGAGAGAATCGATAGATTCCATCTAATAGGTGTGAATAGACTGAGTAGGGTCAATACACATTCTTATAAGCGAAATCTTAGGAGATGCCTTTATTGGAAGGGAGGAACCAAGGCGGAGAATGGTTGCAGGTGGCAGGGGCAGCCATGAAAACACCTGCACAAAAGACCGGGGGGGGGGGGGGGGGCAACAACATTTGTGGAGCAAAAGGTGCACATACGTATGCTCGCGAAAGGAGCAGGGCAGGCCACGGATGCATGTGAAGGGCGAAAGGACACATCATGCTGTTTTTTAAAAATTTATTCAAGGCGGTGGAGATCACATAGGGCACTTGTCCGGATGGCTTATAGAAGCATCTTGTGAAATTCTGATCAGCTTGAGTTCGAATCTTGCAACCATGCTCCCTCCTTTTAGGGGAGGAGAATACCTTCACAAAAATAGAGGGTCACCAAACGAGATGGAATATTCCTAACTAATGAATAAGTTGTAGAACTTGCCCGTAACTAACCCAAGGGTTATGGCAATCTAGTATACATCAGATAAGGTATTGGGAGTTCCTTGCCAAGTGTCATCAAATGTAGAAAGTATAAGCGAAAAAGTTGGGGAATACATTTTCTCTCTCTTTCTTCATTAGAATTCTATCTTTGGCCCAGCTACTCTGTCTCTCATCCTTCACAGTCAGGAGTCAAGCGGTAGGCCCCTTGGGCTGTCCATCTGCTACATGTTCTAGCGCATAATATTTGCTACAGCTGATGGATGGCAGCCACGCTAGCAATCGGAAGAAAATGAAGAGCTCCTCCTGGCTCCTCCAAGCATAATGCGCCAACTCAACAACAGGAACGCTGCCAGCTTAACACCCATAATGTCTATATGCAGTGGCTCACTGTCGACGCAGCCTGTCTTCAGTGACATCTATTGACCGGCCTCCTCCCAACTGCGAAGGCCGGTAATGGTCCATGAGTGACCATTCTCTGCAATATTACGACCACCAATGGCTCTTGGCATCCGTCGGTGCCCATGCGATCGCAATATTAGGGACCATTCCCTACACCATCTCTCTGTTTCGCACTTTAGTCCCTAAACTGCCTACGTAGTGGGCACAAGAGAAGCGGAATGCAATATGTTGCTAGATGGAGGGTCCCAAGTTCCAACCGCTCTAGGAGTGGTAGCTCTTTCAGCATCAGCATCATGGGACTTTCAGGCTTCAGCTCTTGATCAGCTTCAATCGACACGGGCCTCAATAAATAGACAGACCTCTTCTATAGAGCACTGAGCACTCCTGAAAAGGTTTGACTTCCATTGCTCAAGTACTGACTTCCATGCACTCATGTCAGTGCTTTTAGAGGAGTCCGGACTCGCCTACAGGACCTGCTTTATCGCCCCTTGATTACCTAGAGCCGGTTGCAGCAGGGCAACCTACGGCACCTGGTCGACTCTCCATCTCAAAGTTCGTCGTCCTTTCTCGCATCCAAGCTGTCAACTTATCACGCTCTCTTCCACCTTCATTATTACGAAATTGCTCCTCATTTTACAGCAGCTCTCTCTCTCTCTCTCTCTCTCTCTCTCTCTCTCGCGTCTCTCACACACACACACACACACACACACAGCAAGTCTTGAGTTCAAGGACTGCTGGTTAGATCTTTGAGGTCTGTTGGGATTGTTCCTACGACATAAAAAACTCTCCCCCTCTCTCCACTAGGAGAGGGTTGTTAAGGTCGTGGATCCAAAGCGCTCTCCCCCCCCCCTCCCAAACCCCACCCCACCACAAAAACACGAGAGGCTAAAAAAGGACATGGTCCCACCTTCAATTTGGCTTGTAGCAATACATTTTTCACTCTCAACGAGCGAGTCCTTCTCCCCTCCAAGCATCATTCACTCTGAACACCTCTGCCAAATTGGCAAGTACGGACCTCAATAACTACGAGCAACCTACACAAGTCTCTACAAAAGTTGTTACAATATCTCGTTTGTTTGTAGGTGTTCATCACACTCAATGATTCAAACGGTTTTTGGCCATGTGTGCACCGTATCTCTCTCTCTCTCTCTCTCTCTCTCTCTCTCTCTCTCTCTCTCTCTCTCTCCCCGCACATGAGAGGCAATCGTTCAACTTTTCGCTAAAAAAGGACATGGTCCCACCCTCAATTTGGCTTGTAGCAATACATTTTCCACTCTCAACGAGCGAGTCCTTCGCCCCTCCAATTATCATTCACTCTGAACACCTCTGCTCAAATTGGCAAGTACGGACCTCACTAACTACAAGCAGCCTACACAAGCCTCTACAAAAGCTGTTACAATATCTCGTTTGTTTGCAGGTGTTCATCACACTCAATAATTCAAACGGTTTTTGGCCATGTGTGCACCGTCTCTCTCTCTCTCTCTCTCTCTCTCTCTCTCTCTCTCTCTCTCTCTCTCTCTCTCTCTCTCTCTCTCTCTCTCTCTCTCTCTCTCTCTCTCTCTCTGTGCACATGAGAGGCACTCGTTCAACTTTCACTAAAAGAGGACATGGTCCACCCTCAATTTGGCTTGTAGCAATACATTTTCCACTCTCAACGAGCGAGTCCTTCGCCCCTCCAATTATCATTCATTCTGAACACCTCTGCTCAAATTGGCAAGTACGGACCTCACTAACTACTAGCACCCTACACAAGTCTCTACAAAAGCTGTTACAATATCTCGTTTGTTTGCAGGTGTTCATCACACTCAATGATTCAAACGGTTTTTGGCCATGTGTACACCGTATCTCTTTGAAGAACATGGTTGAAAGGGTTGGAACACGTCATGGATCCAAATATGATCTCACAAGCAACATAGTCAGAAAGGTCGGATAGTGATGAATACAATAGTTGCTTTTTTGGCTTTGTAAAACAAGCATGCTGCTTTAGTGAAGAGAGTTAGGCATATAGTGGACTTTTGCACATGAAGCATTGAACGATGGAAATCTTCCTTGGTATTTTAGTTTGTAAATGGCTCCTTTAACTCAAGAGTATCGTCAATGGATCCTTCTCATTTAGATGCCTTTAGATATAGAGACACAGTCAGCTACTACTATCTAGATACCTTTCAATATGGCTATACACTTTGGAGCAAACTAACACATCTAAAGTATAGTTGGTTCCCTTAATTTGGTAGATGTAGAGATAGAATCCTCCAACCAAGGTTAACCTGTAGCCTATAAATTTCTAAGTTGGCAAAGAAACTTACTTGCCTCGTAGCTAGCTTCACTCCTAAAAACCAACATTGAATAAGTAATAACAATTTGAGAAGCTAACGAATAGGTGAGAAAAATGAAGGTCAAATGACATGGGAAACATAAGCCAAATGCCACTTTAAGAAATTTTGCAATATTTGTATGATTAAAGTAAACCCTCATAGCTTGTAGTTTCAATAGTTTCGGTTTTAATGAAAGAGGTAACACACAGTGAGGAATTTTAATTGGATGGTGGTTGAGAAATTGTAATCATATAATGGTATCTTGAGTGAGTTTCGTAGAAGATGGAGAATGTGGTATGCACAAATCTAGAATGGAAAAGAATTCATGAATTTAGTTTTTAAAGGCCAAGTTGCTCATAGAGGAGGTAAATGACCTCCAAATCTCAAGATTGAGTAGTGGCCTCTCAGAAGAAAAACTGCTTACCATAGTGGGGAATCAACAAGATAACAAGGATACACATAGAGCTTCTTCACAATGTCCCACATATGCTCGTGGTAGTGTAGTTGGTTAGTTGCTCTCTATAAAAAATGGGCCAATAACTAGAAGGTACCATACCTTATAAGCACATCATAAGGATGCTCATGGCTATATATTGACGCCCATGATTCTCTCTCTCTCTCTCTCTCTCTCTCTCTCTCTCTCTCTCTCTATATATATATATATATATATATATATATATATATATATATATATATATATATATAAAATCATCAGGACGAAGATAATGAAGTAAAACAAGCCGATTGGTAGGGTAAAAAATCTATCCTATATATAATAAGTATCTATATTATCTATACTAACTATAAATTGTGGAGGTTTTTACTTGTAAAGTGTGAGTTTTTGTCCTAGTATCTTAGAGTATGAGTCAAGGAGAGGAAAGGTGGAATTATCCCACATGCGGTGATGCAAGGCTATAGAGCAACTTAAAGCTCATTTTATGAATGGTTATGGTGAGCTCGTGATGGGTTAGCAACAACTCAAGATCATGTTTATGAGTCCAAGTTAATTGATCTTCGAACCTAATTCGCTTGAGTGATAATCTAGCCAACACACACTCACTTGTGTGCATGATGTTTCTCTTTCATCCACCCTAGCTAGCACGATCCCATTCCTATCAAGTGGTATCAGAGCAGCAGGTAATGCTAGCTAGGTTCGTTGTTATGCTTTTGTGTTAGTGAGTAGCATTCTTTAGTTAGGGTTCACTAATTTCTATTTGCATTAACCTAATAACCCAAATCCCTAATCACCATTTGTGCACGAGCATGCTCCACTACCCTTTGGTGATTAAGTGAGAAGAAATTTGCATTTAGCATTTCGTGTGCGTGCGTGTGTGTGTGTGTGTGTGATTTTAGTGTGCTATTGTGCTCATTTTTAGCTTTCTTAATCGCCTCATAACTCTCGTTCAAGCCGCTATTGGCTAGTGCAACTTATGTGTTTGCGAAACGCTTTCTGACGCCTTTCCATAGAGTCATCAATCGCTTAAATCGCACCTCATTTGGCTTCTCAATTAATCTCTCCTTTAACCCACTGTTTTGCAAGTTTGAATTCCTACCTTGCATCAAGCCAAAGTTGTGTGTGTGTGTGTGTGAGAGAGAGACCCTCAAAAGGGGGCGTCCACACACGAACTGGCTCGGCGGATTTCAAAAAAACGCGCTTAAGTGCTTTCTATAGCGTTGTTGGGTCCGGACGGACTGCCTCCCCCAGCCGCGTTCATTCTTGGTTACCACTCTACGAGTATGTTTTCCTGCCTCAGCCACCGATCGGAGCTTTGTGATCTTCCAATTGTCCGATCAATTGCCCGCCCGTTGCCCACGCATGCCAGCGCTGTCTGTCGTGACCCGAGAGCCCACGCTCTATCCAACTGGCATAGTCCTCGATCACACGGCCCCGAGCTCCATCCAAACCCCAAGGGGGAGTTCCTATAGGCCAATAACTTCCTTAACCTTGCCCTCTTTTGGAGCCCTTTCCCACCTGCAGCAGAAAAGGGAAACCTCGACAGCATTTTCCAAAGGCTATCAAAGTTTCAAAAGAGCGATCACATTTCCGAGCTCAAAGCAAATAGTCAAGCAATCAAAGCTTTGCACTCAACGCAAAGCAAAGGTCGAAAAATTGTGGAGAGGGGCTTCGCTCCAGTGAAGGGGAGCTTCACAAAATTCAAAGTATCTCTCTCTCTCTCTCTCTCTATTAACCTTAAAATTTTGCAATCCAACCACAACAACTTTTGCAATGTAGATCAAAATCTACATTTACGGGGATGATCTTTTAGTTGTGCTCATGTAAAGAGGTAGACACTGGCTAGGAGAATCTCCTAATCTAAGACACCTCTATTAGTGCAATGGAAGAGAAAGGGCTTAGGAAATTCAACGGGGAGAGCTTTCACACTTGGCAAACCAAGTTGAAAGGCTACTTAATGAAAAAGCAGTTGTGGGGAGTATTGAAGTCAACCATCACTGATTCATCATCCATTGATCGTACATACATACAAACACGAGCTATGAGTGCACAAAATCAAGCCAAGGACGAGCATGCATTAGGAATCTTCATTGCACTACATGACAACTGTGTACACTTTATTGATGATTGCGAAACCTCATCAACTACATGAGAAGCACTAGAAAAAAACTTTGGAGCTAGGAAACAGAGGAGCAAAGTAAGCTTAAAGAAGAAGGATCTATACAAATTAAAAATAGAACAAAGCGAAGATAGTGCAAGCTTGGTCGATTGCCTTAAAAGCACGACCACTCAACTAGCTTATGTAAATAGTGCAATACTAGAGGAGGACAAAATTGCAGTTCTTCTAGCAGCCTTACCACCTAGCTTTGACCAGATCATGACCATAATTGAGGAAAAGGATCCAACACCAGATTTCCAAGATGTGAATCAACTCTTTAATGTGCGAGGAGAAGAAGAGAAGGAGGAATGCTACTTCACGGGGAGGAGTTTTTGCAGTTAGCTCTAGTAACAAAACTTGTTTCAAGTGTGGCAAAGAAGGGCACATAGCAAAGGACTGTCTAGCATCGAAGACTTGCAACATTTGTGGGAAGAAGGGTCACCTTCCTTCCAAGTGTTTCAAAAGGGACAGAGGCAGCACCTACATAAATCCAAGGCCCAAAGTCTATTTGGCAGAAGAAGACATAGATGAAGATGAAAAAGAAGGCGGCAATAGCCTTCTAGTCTACGATGACATTCTCTAGTTTTTTGTTTTGCCTTTCCCATTCATTTGTATTTGTTTGGAGATAGCTTGGACTAGCTTGGTCTCAGTTTTATACACCTGCTCAAGGGGAGGTGTTGAGTATCTCTTAGATTAGAGATAGTTTGTCCCCTGGATTGGGGATGGTCTCCTCGATTGGAGATGTTCTTTTTGCTCCTGCATTGGAGTGTGCCAGAGATGTCGATTTCTTCGATTTCTTCCTAGTCCAAACCTCAAGGGGAGGATTGCAAAGTGTGAGCTTTGTCCTAGTGTCCTAAAATACGAATTAAGGAGAGGAAAGGTGGAATTATCCCACATGCAGTGGTGCAAGGCTGTAGAGCTACTTAAAGCTCATTTCATGAATGAATAAACCAAGTCTATTTTGCATTACATCTCCCTTTTTATGGTGAGCTTGCGATGGCGTAGCAACAATTCAAGATCGTGTTTATGAATCCAAGTTAATTGATCGTGGAACCTAATTCACTTGAGTGATAATCTAGCCAACACATATTCACTTGTGTGCATGATGTTTCTCTTTCATCCACCCTATCTAGCCCGATCCCATTCCTACCATTACCCTCCACAATTTCAACAAAGGCGAGGTAAAAGCCTTCAATTTCCCCCCATTTTGGCAGCAATGGTAGTGAACCCCACTAATGCCCATGCCCCACAACCCAGTGAGGCTCTCTCCCTCTCTCTCCCTCTCCCTCTCTCTCTCTCTCTCTCTCTCTCTCTCTCTCTCACCCAAGTGTGGTAGATTTGTTATCTCAATTCCCTCTTGAGTAGCATGTTTTAAGTTCACGCTCTATCGGATATATTTTGGGATTGTTCCACCACGTTAAAATTTGATCTTTTTCTTCTTCTTCTCTCTCTCTATAAATAAATAAATAAATAAATAAATAAATATATTTTCTTTGCCAATGTTAAGCTCATGCTCTTGAAAGAAGAGCTTGAGTTGATTTGTCACTACAAGATTTACTTAAGTTGGACTCAAATAGATTGAAGAAACTAATATTGAGCTCCAACTTCATATCTTAATCCTATTTAAATAGCACGACTAAGAGTGCTATATATGTATATTTCAGAGCTTTTTGGTTATAACCTTAGAAATTTTCATGCTATAAAAACAAAAACTCCTTTTTTATTTGAAAAATCCCTCCCCAATGAAGTGCTTATTTGTACTCTCTCTCTTTCTCTTCAATCGATAAACATTTTCTTTTACCAATGGAGGCGAAGAAAAGCTCACTTATTATATTTCAATATTCGTCTCTCTCTCTCTCTCTCTCTATATATATATATATATATATATATATATGTATGTATGAAAGCGAAACGGAACAAACCGGTTAGCAGGCTAGTTTGGACCACTAGTTCCCAATAAGAGTTTGCTTATAAGTTAAACCACCAATTTTTTTTTTTGACCAAAGTAGAAAAAATCACGACCAAATCTTGATGGCAACCGAGACAAAACACTCCATGCACCAACAAAAAGGGAGAATCCCTCCCTCTTAGAGAAAAAGAAAATGAGGCTAGGAAGCTCACCTCCCGAATAGAGGAAATGAGAATAAATAGATAAAGGGGCCAAGGGCGTAAAGTGTTCTTCACTCGAGACTTAAAAGCCGTGCTCTCTCAGAATCGTGGTGGTCATTGCGTTCTTCATCACTAGGCCTAGCACCACCATCGCTGTGGCGAGGAGAGCTCTGCAACAGCCTTACCCATCTCCCCACAGAAGAAGTTTTTCTGCGTGCTTTTTTTTTCCCCTCCTTCTCTTGTGCGTTTGCTTCATTTTCTTCTTGTTTTTCTTCCCACTCGTCTGCGTTTGCCTCCTCAAGACGACGTAGTTCGGGCTCCTCCAGCAGTGCCCTTTACCTCTGCGGCTCCTGAACTCCTTCGCCTGAGCTTGGCTGCAACTGCAGCCTGAAAGCTCGTATGGAGGGAGTGAAGCCCGGGACTGGCCGTGCCAACATCTCCTCCATTATTCCTGGATGGTTCTCCGAAATCAGCCCCATGTGGCCGGGTTTGTCTCTCTCTCTCTCTCTCTCTCTCTCTCTCTCTCTCTCTCTTTGCTTGAAATAATTTTAGGCCGCTGTGCAGAGCATGTGCAATTGCGCCACCCTCCAGCTTGCATATAAGTTTGCAAAGCCTGCCATGAACTTCTGTGGTCCAAGCCATGCACACAGGCAGTTTGTTTGTGCGAAAGTCTGGAGTTTGTGTACTCTTAGCCATGTTTGTGCTCTATGTCGAGGGATGTGCTATACGGGTTTTTGTGGCATGTTACTGGATCATGAGTTTTCACGAAGTAGTTGCTGCATATCTGCTTGGGTTATTACTGGATCTTGAATTTTTGAAGTACTTGTGGCTAGTATGCACTTTATGGTAATGGTAGCCATGTTACTGGTGGTTACAAGTTCACATTGTTAATTCTACAGTAGGCAGCAAAACTAGTGCGCAACTCTGGGGCTTCTTTCTCATATTGTTTCATTCGAAGAGAGGCGCCCTCACAGTTTCTCCGGGTTGTTTATCAGGAAAAAAATGTGGGTGTTAATTGATGCCATGGAGTTAAAAATGCTTAAGAGTTGGAGTCATTATATGTACTACTATTTTTGTTAGCTTGAAGGGTTTTATCTCTACTTGCCAATGCAGGGGAAGCACATTCCTTGGAAGTTAAGGAGATTCTATTTGAAGGAAAATCA
This sequence comes from Adiantum capillus-veneris, assembly GCF_014529385.1. Classification (NCBI taxonomy): domain Eukaryota; kingdom Viridiplantae; phylum Streptophyta; class Polypodiopsida; order Polypodiales; family Pteridaceae; genus Adiantum; species Adiantum capillus-veneris. The sequence goes on from NC_140935.1 coordinate 153,370,327, forward strand.
GACTTCCAAGATGTCCTTGTTTTCCAGGTTTGTTCTCGGTCTCAATTGTGGTTTGGTTGCTGCATTTTCTTTCTTCATGAGCTAAGCCTCAGGAGGTACTATTTTGAGTTGCAGTCTGCAACGTATGGGAAAGTACTGGTTTTAGATGGTGTCATTCAAGTGACAGAGCGTGATGAATGTGCGTACCAAGAGATGATAGCACATCTGCCACTTTGCTCAATACCCAATCCACAAAAGGTTATTTTTGAACTTAAGAGCACCCCCCCCCCCCCCCCCCCCCCCCCCCCGCGCCAAAAAGAAAAAAAACTTTTACCGAAACACGTGCCCGCAACACACATCATATCACCATCATTGAAGCAAAAATAGATCTATATGCAAACAAGTGTAAACTCTTTTTAATGATTGTATGTGCAGGTTCTTGTAATCGGTGGGGGTGATGGAGGAGTTATAAGAGAGGTGGCAAGGCATAAGTCAGTGAAGCAGATCGATATTTGTGAAATTGACCAAATGGTCATTGATGTAAGCTTCAACAACTTGTCTAATTGCGTACGATGTCCTTGTGTTTGGACTTTTCCTGAATTATCTATGTTCTTGTTACTCTTGAACAGGACTTTTTAAATTTCTTAGGCAGCATGTTCGTTTCCCCAATTATTGAAAGGTTTTGCTAGGCCTAGAAGTTTAACAGGGTCTGATTATGAGTGTCTTATCTTAAATACCTGATTCATACGTTGTCTTTTCCACGAGACATCAGATCCCTGTGTGAGAGCTCCTTGCAGTTTACCATGGTATTATTGATATGCTGGTGGTTTGATGCCCTTGCAATTTGTGAAGGTGGCCAAGAAGTTCTTTCCCGACATTGCTGTGGGGTTTGCGGATCCAAGAGTCCGGCTATTTGTTGGTGATGGTAAGGCAATAACTTTGATTGATGTTTTATTGAAGCATGTTTTTGGAAGATCTGAAAGAAAGTCGAATCCTCTATTGTAGATGAGTTCATGTGCCTGTGATTGAGTGACGTGCATGTGGGCGTTTTTTTTGGCCAGAAGATTGCGTCATATGTTTCATATTGCCCTTGCTGTTCTTGTCGAATGTAGGGGCGGTCTTCCTTAAGGAAGTCTGTGATGGGTTCTATGATGCTGTAATTGTGGATTCTTCAGACCCCATAGGTGAGGACTTCAGTCGTAAATTCCTGGCCAGCAATTTACTCACAAAATCTCTTTGTATGTAGGTCCTGCTCAGCAGCTCTTTGAGACTCCCTTTTTTGAATCCCTGGCAAGGGTGTTACGTCCAGGAGGGGTGGTATGCACTCAGGCGGAAAGTGTGTGGTTGCACATGCACATAATCAAGGACATATTCTCATCATGCAGAAAGACATTTAAGGGGTCAGTGAACTATGCCTGGACAAGCGTGCCAACCTACCCAAGGTGCGATAAATTTTCTTTGAAAGTATCTGGATGCGTTGCTCTTTTTTTTGTAAGAGCTGCTTCATTTCATGCTATGTGTTGTGATTGGCAGTGGTGTTATCGGATTTATGCTGTGCTCCACGGAAGGTCCTGTTGTCAACTTTCGGCAGCCTGTGAACCCGATTGAGAAGATAGATTCAGACAATACAATAGGTCCATTAAAGTTCTACAATTCTGAGGTATTTTTCTCGCTTGCATGATATCTTAGCTTTTGGCTTGTGCTTAACTTAGGTGATGCAAGTGTCTGGTCCAATTCTCATGCAAGCCATTACTGCTTAACTTAGGTGATGCAAGTGTCTGGTCCAATTCTCATGCAAGTCATTAGTGCTTCGGTGAATTTATGTGCTGCTTATTGAGCTTCTTCACTTGCATTGTTATCTTTCTCACAGATTACATAGAGATGGAGAGTGATAGAGGAGCATAGCTGGCAGGGACATGAATTCCGTTGTTGCTATATTCTGATGATATTGTGTCGATTTCCGACTTCCCAGAGGCAATGCAGCGTAACTTTGATGCCCTGCACATTTTTGCTCAGGATAGTGGCTTCTCTGTGAACCTTGGCAAGACCAAGATCACGGTGTTTAAACAACACAAGTTACAACACCAAAGTGGGTCAAGAGGTCAGCACCCACCTTTACCTATGGCTAGGAGGCGGTGGAGTATACAGATGCATACACTTATCTTGGGGTGGTATTCAGTGGCTCAGTGTTTTCCTTGAGGCGAGCAGCAAAGACTAGACTGACTAGAGCGTATGTAGCTTTGGGGAGACTAGAGAGGATGAGTGTAAGTTGTGTTCCAAGGACCTCGAACGAAGCTTTGGCTTTTTCTTACTTTGGTGATTCCATCTATGCTCTGTGGAGTGAAGATATGGGGGCCTTTTGTATCCCGTAGCATTGAGGGATGGAGATGTATGGAAAGGCCGTTGGTTGTAGAGGCACTTACTAGATCAGTCTCCTTTTTACATAGTATCCAGGACCTCCCTATAAATGATGTCTTGACTAGCCTTGGATTCACTCCTGTCAGCTAGCATCACAAGGAGATACATCTTGCTGGTATGCACAAATGACATCTTGGTTTCAGTATGGACAGACTTTTCCTAATTCTTTACTCGTTAGATGCACCCTCCTTGTCTCTCACACTGACGGAGATCACTAGACTTATTATGCAGGACTTGATTCAACTAGACACCAGATTGACATGGATACAACCAACACACGAGTTGGACACGAAGATGGCTTTCAACAAAGAGCATCTTCTCTCACACTAACAGAGATCACTAGACTTATTAGGCAGGACTTGATTCAACTAGACACCAGATTGACATGGATACAACCAAACAGATTAGTTGGACACGAAGATGGCTTTCTATAGAGAGCATCTTCTCCAGTTTACAGAGGAGGGGTTTGTGACCATGCCTAGCTACATGGACTCATTTATGTGATGGAATACGATGTGCTATTGGTGAGATGCTCGCAACTTCAAACCAGCTCAAGATTTAGATTGGTAGACTAAGAGGAGTACTAGCGTAGACTAGGACATGTCAACTCTGTCATGTGGAGCTAGAGACAAAGTTGCATTATATCAGCCATTGCCCAATGTACCCGTTTTCATTGTCTTTTCAGAGAGGATTTTGGACCATTGTCTAGAGTTATGACATATCAGGATTAGAGATGCCTTGGTTTGTATCTTTTAAAGCTACATTGTCTCAAGACGGGCACCATGTGCCAATAGAAAAGAACAGAGTGAACAGACTTTTAGCACTTCAATAACAATTGAACTTAAAAAGAGAGGGAGAGCACATGCGACACGGAGTGGCTGAATTCCACCCTAGAGAGGATTGGCCCCAAACCTTGGCGCCCCTTTCGGCTTCTTTGTTTTTGCTAGAGAGCTCCTAGTCACCCCCTCATAGTGCCTTATAGTTCTATTTTAGCTATTAGCTTTTTTGCTTTCAGTTCGAGTTTCTCTTAGTTTCTTCCAAACACTTTATCAGATTCTCCCGATATGTAACTTTTTGGGTCTCATAAACTTTGAAGGCGTTTAACATAACATTTCATTACATATCTCTCTCTCTCTCTCTCTCTCTCTCTCTCTCTCTCTCGCGTTGATGGCTGTTGCAAGCTATGGCGCGTTGATGGCTGCTGGTCTGTAGCGTGCTCACCTGCTGCTGCTGCAGTAGCGAATAGCTTGGGGCTGTGCCCTCTTCAACATTAGTCCGAAGCAGCAGGCAACAGGGCGGTGCCCTCAGTTCTATCGGGTTCGGGGCAGCAGGCAGCAAGGCTGCGCCTAGGTCGCAGGTATGCAGGCGATGGGCCTTTTCCCTATGTGGGGGATTTGAGCAGGCTGAACAGCAGGGCCGCGAGCTAACCTTGCAAGGGGGCCACGTGCTATTGTATTGCCAGAACAGCAGTAGCGCTGGGAGCTTGGGTTGCGTCTCTTGATTCGAGCAGAGGGGACAGGCCTGTTGCTAAATAGTGGGTGCAAGGTTCCCCTTTCCACTACTGGTTTCCATTGCAGGTGCCCACAGCGGGCTGATAATGCATGGTACCCCCAAGGGGTTGTGGTTGATTGCATACTCCACCCGGTCTCAGCTGAGCCAGAGTGTCGAGCCTTTTTGAGGATTCGGCTTGTCTCCCGAGTGGGGCCTGAGCCCACATTTTGTACCTTTTTGGCAAGGGTGAGCCGCGGTGCTCCGATCCCCTACTGTATCCCTTTTTTGAGTCAGAAGTGCAGATTGTACTTTTGATGGAGGTAATGACTGCTTCGCCGGTGTGTAAGCCCCATCCGAAGGCAACCTTTGTGCTTACAAACAAGCGGATTACACAAATGGAGAGGGAGATGAAAGACTGGAAAGCAGATATGGAGGGATGGTGGAAAGAGAAGGCCAACCTTCTCCAACCTTCTTCAAATGTTTCTCAACGAAGACGCGCAGTGAAAGAAAGAGAAAGAGGACCTGCACGCAGAGCTACAAGCACTTAAGGCGGACTCCAAAGCACTTAAAGAAGAGGTCTCAACTCTCAAGCCAGAACTTGCTGATAAAGCGAGCAATGGACTAGAGGAGGGGGAATTCCAGCCTTCGGTAGTAGAGGAAATCAAGGTCATCAAAGAGCAGGTGCGGATGATCAAAGAGGAGGAGAAACAAAAGATGGTAAAGATGTCTTCGTGGATGGATGTGATCACGAAGACGCAAAAGAAGGCGGATGAGGTTGAGAAGTGGATAGAAGTCGCTAAGAAAGGCAAAGGGAAAGAAACCACATCTGTCCCCACTCCTACAATCATCAACATGACTCTAGAAGAAGAACAACGAAGGAAAACTAGAGCTTTGCATATAAGAGTAACCGGTCTAAAAGACCGAGATGATGTGGAAGGGGAAGTTGAAGAACTTCTCCGCATGATGGGTAGCGAGGCTACTCATACAAAGGCATGGAGGGTGGGGAAGAAGACACAAGGCAATGGGGAGACTTCAAAAGGGGGAGCTTTAATCATCCGTTTCCCATCCATGGAGGCAAAGAAGGACTTCTTGAAGAAGCGTCCTACACTAAAGAAAACGGGCATATTCCTTGGAGATGACCTCACTCTCACACAGCTTGCGCATATGAGAGAGGTAATGCCAGAGATTCAAGTGGCAAGGGAGAAGGGAAAGACGGCCTTCTACAGAGATGGCCGGGTTGTGATTGTAGAGCGGCGCTCCACATGACGGTGCGAGACCCATGGGACCACCCTCAAAGTTGCCACGTGGAATTGTAATGGATCTATGCGACTTGATGTGGGTGCCTTTGAGGATAGTTTCAAGGGAAGAGACATCGTCTTCTACTCTTGAGACACATCAGGCCCCTGGGCAGTCTATGCCTCACATTAGTGGATATAGATGGTAGACTGCCTATAGACAAGAGACACAATCAGAGCACAGAGGGCGGGGATCAGGAGGAGTGGCAGTGTAATTCAGGGAGGAGTTACAGCCATTGATACATATAGTCCGCAGAGATGAGCAAGCTAGGTACATGTGGGTGAGACTGAGAGCAGAGACAGACAGATATCTTTACATTGCTATTTGCTACTTTCCCCCGAGCACATCAGTGTATGCACCACCCAAAGGACAGTCCCCTTTCTCTATTTTGGATGATGACATATGGGAGTTCTCTAGAGATGGTGACATCATCATTCTAGGTGTCACAAAGTGATGATGTGGCGAACAACAGAAACCCTAATTTTTGCCAGAAACCCTAATTTTCGAAAATCGTGGAGGCTTTTTAAATTTTTAAATTTTTTTTTGAAATGATGAGCGACATGAATTTTACTTTTTTTTATTAAAAAAAGAGAAAAGACTCTCTAAGAGAGAGAGAGAGAACTGATGCTTTTTATTTTAAAAGCTTTTGGGGCTCTGCTTTTGGGCATCCCTTGTATCTTTAAATAAGTGGTGAGGGCTTCACTTCTCAGAGCATCTGGACGTAGAGTCTGAGAGTGAAACCCTAGCCACTCTTGTACTTTGATCTGATTAATATAAAAAGAAATACCGAAAGGGGCGCCAGTCTTTGGGGCCAATATCTCTAGGCACGGAACTCCGTCGGGCCAGTGCAAATCTATTGTGATCTGTGAAATGTTTTGAAGTGGTTATTTGGTGCTGTTGCGGTTGATTCTTGACTTGGAGTGTCCAAGTCTGTTACACTAGGGGATTTCAATGCTAGGACTGCCCATCATCAGACAGTATTTTATGATACTTCAGAGGAGATGCTGAGAGAGCTAGATGCTGCAAAGACAGGCCTATCCAGACTATCACAAGATGGAGAACACACTGAGTATGGACGACACTTGATAGACATGGGGACTGCACATGGATTGGCCATCTTGAATGGCCTACAGAGATTTCCCGCTTCAGGGGGTTTTACATGCTTTCCACACAGACATGGAGCCAGCACAGTGGATTATGTCATGGCACAACCGACCCTCATCTCTAGTATCCAGGATCTCACGGTTGGACCCAGACCTGTTGGTGTGGCAGTGGATCATGCTAGTGTGTCAATGACCATCTCTTTTCAGTTTAGTGTAGCACAAAGGCTACGGACAACAGCCCCTACTCGCTACACCTTCACACGGGAGACAGACTCTGTATACATAGATGGGATCTACAAACGCCTATGCACAGAGAAGCGAGGGCGACCTCTGGAGGAGCTTACTACTATATTGACAGAGACTACATGATGCAGCTGCAGAGGCATACCCACATACCCAGCCTGAGCAGAGACACCGTTCGGGGAGCATGTCCCAGAACAGTTGGTATGATGAGGAATGTCGGGACACTAGAGCTAGACTTCAGAGGGAGGTGCTTTTGGGGGACATCACTCACAGATAGTCACAGATTGACTTCCGACGCCTAGTGCCATGAAAGAAGAGGGCATTTTTGGCCCGGCTAGAGCAGGATCTATGTCAGCTATTCTTGAGTCAGGACTCACGTGAGGCATGGTGGCTCTTTCAGGAGCACTCTCCCCCCCCCGCCATCACTTCTATAGAGGACTGGGGCCAGTACGCATCATCTTTGTACACAGTTCTTGAGCAGCCCCCCCTTCCCGACCCTCCCAATCCATGCCCACACACAGGTGCTTTTTTCACCGCGGAGATGGTGAGGAAGGCCATTGACAGGATGAGGACTGGGAGAGCATACGATCATGATGGTTTAGTGACTGAGCATTTCACGCATGCCAGAGATCTACTAGCAGAGCTTCTAGTAGGGATGTTTAACCGTGCCATGTGTGAGGGCTTGCTTGTTACTTGGAGCCTATCTACTATTGTACCTATCTTCAAGTCGGGAGATATAACCGGCCTGTACAACGTAGAGGGCGGTACTATTTCAATTACCTGTTAACTTTACACAGAGCACTGAGAAGGGAAGAGAACACAGTTGCGTCCAACGACTAGAATGTCACTGCGCACACGAGACCGACACCCTGTAGGCCCCAAAGAATGGCGCCCCTTTCGGTATTTCTTTATTCAAATTAAGGTAGACAATCCGACCACTTAGCACAAGCTTTCACAAAGCTGTCCAAACCTGGCGAGGGCTGAAAACGCAGGTTTTCGACCTGATTTTGGCAGCATAACAGGGCAAAAACCCCTGTAGGTCAAAAGCACCTGTCTAGGACGGATTCCCTCGCTATCTAGAAGCTTTCTGGTGAGCTGTCACAGAAATTCAGCGGGCTGTAATTCGCTGTTTTTCACTGTCGGGTGCCCAAAAGCCTGTACATGCATCCCAAGGCTTTCACGAGGCTTCCCCGGTGTTCCCTTGCAGTTTAGGTGCGAAACCCTAAACCTGTAGAAAAACACAGCAGGATGTAATTTGCTGTCTCGGATCGTATTTAGCGGAGTGAACACGCCTACGCGTGTCCCAAGGGCTCCCGCACGCAATGGGACAGTTCCCCTGTGAATTGGACGAGTTTTCACGCGAGAAAACTCTCCGAACTCGCAATCTTTCGCGATGGAACTGTGCGTACCTGTGGGGGATTAACAATTAGCTAATCCGGTTCTTGTTCAGAAGGCTCTTGCCTTGGCAAATGCGCATAAACCCCCAGAACTGTACATGTTCATCTGAGTAGCCCAACTAGTGGGGCATTACCATATGTGCCAAAGGGGAGAGAGAGATGCACGAGAGCAAGTTATCGCGCTACATGAGACAGAGGAGAAGGCAAGCTTTCCATTAAAGCTGTAGACCTGTACCCACTACTCACACACACACTGTAGCTCACTTAGGTTCAAAAATCAGCCTCCTCTCTCAAATTGGGCGCCCCCTCTTCATGCTGGAAGTGGCAAAACTGTCTGGAGCCGCCATGTGTCCAGTTTGCCCCTTTTGAGTTAATTCTCTAGTTCCCACTGACTTATAAAGTTATAAGTGACTTTCCGAGTGGCCCAGACTTCATTTGGTGCACACATGCTTCCATACTCATCAGAATTCAATGCTAACTGGCCCGATTAGTCCCAGACTCCCGCTGTGAGAAACCTATTCGGCCGCAGTCGTTTCACACTGGCCATGCAATGTCCACTTGCACCTTTTCAGGGGTTCCGGGGAAAACAAGTAAAAATAAAAATAAATAAAAATATCTAGTACTTATTTACGGAAGGCAACAGGAAAAATACACCTCCTGGTGACACACCCCACCCTTGAAATACTGCAAGCGACCTCGCTTGCATGCCAATAATACATGCAGTATCTCCTGATATCACATATATTCTATGATGGGAATCCAAGATATACATGCTTTCGGAAATGTAGCGTTGGACGATTAAACAATCCCACCAACCTGGCTACGACACATATATAAAGCATAGAAGCCTTCTTGTGTACTCTAAAGCACAAACTTCTCTAGCTAAATTCTGTATGGAAAGAGTAGATACAATTTCTTAACTACTCTCTTGAGCATCATGAACCATGCTCTTGCCTTGCTCCAAAAAGTCTACATCAAGTCACTGTGGGTTCCATCTGAAAGGCTTCAAGATACAATTGCAATAGCTGAGGTGAATCAAGCAATTCTGACTCTTCGATCCATTTGGCATCCAATGATGGATAGTTCTTGAACTTCACCAAATAGCGTCTTGCAACCTTTCCTCTAACCTTTCTTTCTTTATGTGCCAATACTTGTTCAGGAACAAGGATTTCATCCAATTCTTCCACTTCGGGTTGTTCCTCATCAAGCATATTCTCTGGCACATTACCAACAAAGGGTCTTAGAAGGCTGACATGAAAAGCATTATGTATTTTCCAGCCTTCTGGTAGCTTTAACCTGTAAGCTACATCGTTGATCTTTTCTGAAATCTGAAAAGGACCATAATATCGCATACTGAGCTTAGGAAACAAGCGTTCCTTGCCTTTCCTTTTTCTTAACCTGGCCTTTTCAAAGCGCAAAAGCACCCAATCACCAAGTGAAAATACAAGTTCACGACGGTGATGATCAGCAACTTTCTTTTGCTTAGCCTGAGTCTTCTCAAGAGCAACCTTTATCTTCTTGTATGTTTCATCCATATCTTGCACATGTCTGCCTCAAAAATCTTGTCCTTAGTCTGCAAAATGAGCGGGACTTTCTTCCCTCCTTCCACTATCTCAAATGGTGCCTTACCTGTTGACGTATGCACAATGTTATTGTAAGCATATTCAACCAATGGAAGATGGTGTTCCCAAGTTGCCTTGTGCTCTGACACATAACATTTGAGCAGGTCCAAAACAGTAGAATTTGCCTCTTCTTACTGTCCATCAGTTTGCGGATGAAACGAAGAAGAGAACTTTAGCATAGTGCCCATGTTCTCAAACAATGCCTTCCAGAAAAGACTCGTCATACGTGGATCCCTGTCTCACTGACAATTGGCTGAGGCATCCCACGATATTTAAAGATATTGCTCATAAATATCTTGACCATTTGTTCTGGCTTTATCTTCTTCCTCACAGGAATGAAATGGGCCTGCTTACTGAACCTACAAATAATAGTCCAAATCCCATCATTGCCTGTTTGCATCCTTGGAAGATTAAAGATAAAGTCCATTGCTATGCTTTCCCATGGCCTATCTGGGATCGGCAATGGCTGCAACTATCCCGGTTGCTTTTGTCTGTCAAATTTAACTTTTTTGGCATACTAAGCATGATCTTACAAATGTGTCAACATCTTGACGCAAAGCTGGCCAATAGAAGAATGCCTCAACCCCTTTCACTGTCGCATCAATTCCATGATGCCCAGCATAAGGTGGAGCATGACTTTCAATCAAAATCTTTGGCCGTAACTGTTTAGTAACGCACAACTTTCCATGCATCATGAGAAAGTCATTCTTAAGCATATAGTGCTCATGATGTTGCCCATCAACAAGCTGGTCATAGATCCTTGCAAAATCTGAATCTTCAGCATATTGTGTCTTCATTTCGTCTAGTTCACAATGGTACGGAATTGACAATGCTGAAATTTGGGGCTTTCGTGACAACGCATCAGCCACCACGTTCTTTTTCCCTTGCACATGCACAATCTGAAAATGGAACATTGACAAGATGTTTGCCCATCGCATGTGCTTCTCAGACAACTTCGTCTGTGTGAGAAAATATCGCAAGGTTTGATGATCCGTTTGGACAACAAAATCAGCCCCTAGCAGATAGTGTTTCCAACTAGTGAGAGCATGAATTACTGCCAGCAATTCTTTCTCATAGACTTGCAAGTTCCTTTCAGTCTTCAAAAGAATTCTGCTCTCATATGCGACTACTCGGCCATTCTGCATTAGAACTGCACCAAGACTATGGCCACATGCATCACACTGAACCACAAAAGGTTTGGAAAGATCTGGCAAAATGATTACCGGATCTGAAGTCGGCTTCTCTTTCAAGTGTTTGAACGCTAAAATTTCCTTGGCTGTCCACTTGATAGTAACTCCTTTTCCTTGTAGTGCATGGAGTGGAGAAGCAATCTCAGCCAAATTTCGGATGAACCTCTTGTAGTAGGAACATAAGCCTAGAAAGCTTCGAATGTCATGTACGGACTTCAAGTCTGGCCATGACCTAATTGCTTCCACTTTAGCGGGATCCATGCGTACCCCATCCTTTGAAACAATGTGCCCAAGGAAGTGAATCTCTTGCAAAAAGAATTCACTCTTCTTCGCATTAATGAGTAGCCTGTTCTTACGTAACTCATAGAAAACTGCAGTCAAGTGATCCCTATGCTCCTCTTCAGACTTCGAATAGACAATCATGTCATCAAAGAAGGTATCCACGAAGTTTCTATGTGGTCTAAAAATTCTGTCCATCATTCTATTAAACGTGGCAGGAGCATTTGTGAGACCAAATGGCATGACAAGAAACTCATAGAGACCAAATGTTGTCCTGAACGTAGTCTTATGGACATCTTCTGGCCTAATGCGTATCTGATGGTAGCCACTCTTTAGGTCTATCCTTGTAAACAATGACGCTCCCTCAAGCCGATCAAGAATGTCATCTATCCTCGGTATGGGGAACCTTTTCTTAATGGTATTCTTATTCAAGGCGCGATAGTCAATGCACATGCTCCATGAACCATCCTTCTTTTGCACTAAGAGTACAAGCGAACAAAAAGGGGATGAACTGGGCTGAATCAGCCCCTTCTCTAAAAGCTCGTTGACCTGACTCATAATCTCTTTCTGCTGGGCTGTACTAACCCTATATGGTGGTCTATTCGGTGGACTAGAACTTGGCACAAGATCTATGGTATGATCCTCAAGTCTCTTGGGAGGTAACTCCCCTGGCAAAGAGTCCGAAAAACAATCTCTGAAACCACTCAAAAAAGTTGACCTGTCTTTATCTTAGGTAAACAAAATTAGAGACAACTTGAGGTACTTCTTTTGCAAAGATCAAGTACGCAGAAAGATGATTCTTTATTACAGATGAAATAGCAGAAGCAGAAACAACTGGAACAGACTCACCTTTAAGCTTTACATCAAGGACATGAGTCTTTCCTCTTATGTACAAGGGTAATCTTTTTGTTGTAAGTATCCACCATAGCATGCAACCTGTAACACCATGGGATACCGAGTAACACATCACACCCCTCAAGTGGCATAATATGAAACTCTTCCGCGTCGACATAACTCTGAATGTGCAGACGAAGCTTCCCCAAAATGGGAGTAACGGGCTCTGAATGACCTGGGCATGCCAAACCTGCTTCCCCTGTCATACCCATCTCCTTTGCATGAATGCCCAACTTTGATGCCAATTCTGGTGATATGAAATTTGCACGGGCTCCTGGATCAAAGAAAACCAGCACTGTCTGGTCTCTAACTTTGCCCCAAGCTCTGCACAGCTCCGTGGCATCTATGTTTGGCTGGTCTCCAACCAAATCTGGAACAAGTCCTGCACTTGGCTTTGGCTTCTTCCCTTTATGTTCTGACTTGTCATCCTTATCCTGTGACTTCTTCTGTGGGCATTCATTCGCAAAATGTCCTTCCTGTTCACAAATGTAGCATTTCTTGGCCTCCCTAAGAGCTTTCCGTTCTTCAAAAGTTTTGCCAGAAAAATGCCTCTTTTGTCCTTGTCCTCGTGTCGAAGAAGACTTAGACTGCTTCTTGGTCGTATCACCTTCTTCAGTGGAGGGCTTCTTTGTGGGAGGCTCAGAAGGCTTTGCTGCAACATTGCCCTTGGCTGAAAACTGTTTGCCCTGGGACCCTTTCTTGTGGCTATTAAATCCATTGGAATCTCTCTTCGACAGATTGCTGGCCACTCTTGCATTCTCTATCAAGTGAAACATATTCATGAAAGTAGTCTTTGTGCAGTAGTCCCTGATTTTCTTGGGCAATCCGCAACAGTACTTCTCAATCTGTTCTGACAATGGCACAAACCTATAAGAGGTGACTAGCAACAGTGCGGCCCAAAACTGTTTATTGTACTCTTCCAGATTCTCACACTGTTCAGCATTCAACTCGTGCCATTCTGTCATCACATCCATTTCAAAGTGTTTGTCAACCATGCAGGCGCAAAAAGCTGTTTGAATTGGACCCACGTTGTTGGGGTTTGACCCTGGTTCAACAATGCGGTCCACCATTGAAGCGCATTCCCTTTCAAGAAAGTGGCAGCCTTGCGTATCTTTGAAGATTCCGTGAAGTTTCCTCCAGCATAAGCTGCATCGAACTGCTGTATGAAGGTGAAAGCCTTCAATTGATCCTCAGTTCCTCTGAAAGTTTCAAACTTCACTCCCTGCCCACCTTCCTTGTAATCCTTAAACTGACTCAAAGGAGCCACATTATCATAAATAGGTGCCTGTAACAGTGGTGCTCCATGAGTGTTCATTCCAACACTCGCATCAACTGTTTTCCCTGTCATATCTGCATTTGGTACGTATGGCTGCGAAAAACCAGCCGTACCAAATTGTGTTCCAGGCACTCGAAACTGGCCATAGGCACCCTGAAAACTTGGTTGGACACCCATGTTCGCGTACATAGGGTTACCCATGCCTGTTTGCATTGTCCCGAACACATTCCCTGGCATATAACCTGTGGAAGGTCCAGCCATAGCTTGAAACACTGAACCACCTCCAAAATAACCAGGATAAGTATTAGGTAATGGAAGGGTCTGACGCATAGCGTGTTCATTACTCCCTTGACCATTCACAATTGGTTCCTGTCCAGCTAAAGCAAGTTGCTTTGGATCCGTGGACACCGCTAGTTGCTCAACCACATGGGCTTTCCCTCGAGCATCATGAGTCCTCTGCGCATTGGAAATCTCCTTTTCCTGCAACGGCTCAGTCGTGCCCTGTGTAGGAGGCAGAAAACCCTGTGTCGGAGCCTGTAAGAACTCCTGCATCCTTGGGTTGTTAGCCAACTGCTGAAACATGTCCATGCAGCAACGCAGTTGAGTTCTAAACAACTTGTCCTCTTCTTGAAGAGTTGAAGGAACTTTCTTCGTGCCATGTGAGGAAGATCCCTCTTCAGGTACTTGTCACAAAGTGATGACGTGGCGGACAACAGAAACCCTAGTTTCTGCCAAAAACCCTAAAATTCTTGCAAACCCTAATTTTTGCCAAAAACCCTAAATTCCGGAAATCGCGGAGGCGGATTATATATATATATATATATATTTTTTTGGAAAATGATGAGCGACGCGAATTTTGCTTTTGCTTATTTTTATAAAAAAAAAGAAATGACTCTCTAAGAGAGAGAGAGAACTGATGCTTTTGATTTTAAAAGCTTTTGGGGCTTTGCTTTTGGGCATCCCTTGTAACCTTTAAATTAGTGGTAAGGGCCTCACTTCTCAGAGCATCTGGACGCAGAGTCTGAGAGTGAAACCCTAACCGCTTCTTGTACTTTGATGATTGATTAATATAAAAAGAAATCCAAAAGGGGCGCCAGTCTTTGGGGCCAATATCTCTAGGCACGGAACTCCGCCGGGCCAGTGCAAATCTATTGTGATCTGTGAATTGTTTTGAAGTGGTGATTTGGTGCTGTCGCGGTTGATTCTTGACTTAGAGTGTCCAAGTCTGTTATAGTGGTATCAGAGCACGGCCGATTTCTCTTCTACGGGAAATCCGATCCCCGAATTTTTTTTCCGCGGCACCTATGGCTTCAGGCAATGATCAGTCGACTCCCTCTGCATTTGGAGATGCGGGCTGGGATCACAACGAAGATTCAGGCAGAGAGTATGGCCCGCCTTGGCCTACTTAGGCGGAGCGGCGAGAGATAGAGCGTCGCCAGTTGATCAGCGATGCAACAAAGATATGCTCAATTTTGCCAAGGACCAGAAGATGGCAAAATATATGAACCAGACCTCTTTGAAAGAGGTACAGATGGAGTGGCAGAGAACCACAACACCACTCCCGAAACCGGCTCTCAAGAAACCTTCTGCCTCCAAGAAATATACGGAGAAGGAACTGGAGAACGTGGTTGATGCACGGATTGCTCAGCTTTTTGACACGCAAAAGAAAGCCAAAAAGCACGGCAAAAAGCAGAAGAAAGGCACTGACTTCCCGGGATATTTGGGTCGTCGGTTGACATTTGACAAGGCAAAGAAACGGAAGAAGCGTGTTCGATTTGAAGGAGTACCCAGTTCTTCTTCTTCTTCTTCTGACAGTTCTTCTAGCTTCTTGGATTCGAGCGAAGAAGACAGAAAAGGTAAAAAGCAAAGCAAGAAGCAATGCTTTGGAAAGGGCAAGGCAAAGAAGGCTACATCTCGCCCAGAGACTGACAGTTCTACTGAGGACTCGTCTACAGACAGCTCAGATTCCGATGACGGAAAGTTTTATGTGAACAAGAAGAATTTTTACAAAGCCAACCAGTATGACTTTCTCGAAGATAAAAGCAAGAAAGTCCGAGAGTTTAAGGAAGGTGGCCACTCGATCAAATTTGATACTTTTCAGGAGACTCAGATGCTTCGAAGGCTGTGTCTTTGACATCGCTTTCGCGGGAGGACGCTATTCAGAGCACTCCAAGATTCGGAGAGCTGCCTCTTACTCTAAGGGGAATGCTCGTACTTGGTGGTCCACGCTTCTATTAAGCAAGACTGTGCCAGTTACATGGCTGAAATTCAAGAGGCTTTTTATTTCTTCTTGGTTGACTCAAGAGTTTGAGCGAGATATACGAGCTGCTTGGAACCATCTCCGGATGACCAAGAGCGTTACAGTAAATTCTTATTGTGAAAGATTTCTGAGCTCTTTTCTACCCGCCTCTTCATTCAAGAAGATCTCATTCAAAGAACAGATTGAGCGGTTTACCTTGGGTCTACCTACAAAGATCCGAGATCACTGCTTGGAACAGAAGTCAGCTTCTATTCAGGAGTTGATGAGTCATGCGAAGCGGGGCTTTGCCATTCACTCTGCCAGTCTGACCTACCCCACAGATGAGGCCATGACACAACGAGCCGAACAGACTTCTGGGAATGAAAGTAGAATGAAAAAGAGCAACCCAGAGAAAAAAAAGGATGCACGACCCAAGCTTACTCATGAGGAGAGAGCTCGCTTCATCAGAGAGGGGAAGTGCTTTGGATGCGGGGAACATGGACATATTTCCGCGAAGTGCCCTGATAAGGCATAGAAAGAACAGAATGATAAAGACGATGACAGGTCTGAGAGTTCGAGAGCAGCTGAGGAATGTGGCAGAAAAGGCAGATAGAAAAGTAGAACTGGTACCACATGGCGTGGGACTTGCACCGAATCAAATGAATGAAAGTACAAACTTTGCCGCTTTTTTTTGGGCAAAGTGAAGGATCAGGAAGCTCTTTTGAAGGAGCCAAGGCCAACTTCTTTTCACTTGGAAATGGCGGCTCGATTTGGAACTACGCCCCACAGACTGACGCCACAGGCGGAGGTAGTTCAACTGGCACCCGGATGGGATGTTGCCATTACACCGAGCATTGGCAAACTTCGTTTGCAATGACAGGGGTGTTCAGGGCACGCGAGTGACGTTCTACTCGGGATCCCTTGGTACCACAAGAACTACGCCGTGGTTGACTACCGGGCCGAGAAAGCGACTTTGATAAATGAAGGGCTTAGAGATTGTACTTGATGAACTTCAGTTTTCTTACTCATTCTTTTGGGAGAACTGAACGATGGATAAAAGTTGAAAATGTTTTGACATGAAGAAAAGAACGCCAAGATTTTTTTTTCTCCACGCTCATGCCGATTGCTTTTGAGAGGGCCTGAAGATCATACCATTGATCTGATATCTGGAAGCACGCCACCGAATCGGCCACCTTATCGTGTGAGCCGAGTACAGAATGAAAAGATTATGAACTCAATGAAAGACCTCTTGGAAAAGGGTCTTGTCCAGCCTAGTACTTCACCGTATTGCTCTCCAATGTTGTTGGTTTTGAAGAAAGACGGATCTTGGAGAATGTGCATCGATTATAGCACTCTCAACGAAATCACCATCAAGAACAGATTTCCGATTCCTAGGATCGATGATATACTCGACAGGTTACAGGGATCCTCGTGCTTTAGCAGGATTGACTTGAAGAGTGGATATCATCAAATCAGGATAGCGCCAGGAGATGTCTACAAGATAGCTTTTCGGACGACTTTTGGGTTATTTGAGTTTTTGGTGATGCCTTTTGGCTTAACCAATGCTCCTGCGACATTTAACCGGATGATGGATAGGATTTTTCGAGAGTATAGGCTATTTGTTGGCACTTTCTTTGACGACATCATTTTTTTTCTCGAAGAATGAGGCAGAACACAGAGATCATCTGCTTCAAGTCTTTGAGGCATTACGAGATCACACATTAGTGATTAATGCTAAGAAAAGTGAATTTTTCCTACCAGAGATACACTTTTTGGGACACATTGTGTCAACAGCAGGAGTGCAAATGAACCCGGCCAAGATAGAGACTATCCGTGATTGGCCCGATTTGAGGAATGTCCATGAAGCTAGAAGCTTCTTGGGACTGTGTTCGTACTACAGGCGGTTCATACGAAAGTTTGCAGAGGTTGCTTCCCCTTTGCATACCTTGACACAGAAAGGAGTACCTTTTTTGTGGGGACCCATAGAGGTGACTGCCTTTCGGACATTGAAAGAGAAATTGACTACGAGACCTATTTTGACGTTGCCGGAATTGCAGAAGTCATTTGAAGTATATTGTGATGCTTGTGGTCGTAGTCTGCGTGCGGTCTTGCTGCAAGAAGGCCATGTCATAGCTTACGAGAGCCGTTTGTTCTCTAGGCCGGAGATGACAGCACAGATCTATGGGAAAGAGCTTTTGGCGGTTATCCATGCTCTTACTCAGTGGCGGCATTACCTACTCGGAGCGGATTTTACTGTCTTTACAGACCATCAGAGTTTGCGCTACTTCTTGTCACAGAAGCAGCTTTCGGAAAAGCAGATGCGGTGGGCAAACATCTTGTCACAGTTCCACTTCAAGATTCTCCATGTGCATGGACAAAAGAATGTGGTGGCAGATGCTTTGTCTCGGAAACCGTTGGTTCTGGCTATTTCCGCGATACATCATAGGAGCTTCGAGGATATGGTCGATCAGTGTGCCACAGATACAGATTTTGCAGATATTTTCACACGGATACGGGATGGGGAGACAGTAGCTGGATACTCCCTTCGGGAAGGCTACTTGATGAAAAAGACTATGTTGTGCGTTACACAGCCGTTGAGGGAAAAGGTTATGATTGATTGCCACTGTCCACCTTTAACGGGTCACCGCGGCATTGCTACCGCCATGAAAGGGGTAGAGAGAGATTTCTTTTGGCGGAGACTGAAGAAGGATGTGGAAGAGTTTGTGCGCAGTTGCTTGGTATGCTAGAAGGTCAAGTTTGACAGGCATAAGGCACAAGGATTGTTACAGCCTTTACCCATACCCACCCGCCCCTGGGAAAATATTGAAATGGATTTCATTTTTTTTGATCTCCCGAGAATACAGAATGATCACGATGATTTTCCGATTACATGGCACGCCTGAGACGATTGTCTCCGACAGAGACCCCAGATTTATGAGTTTGTTTTGGAAGCCAATTTGGGAGAACATTGGCACGCGGTTGCAGTTCTCGTCATCGTTCCACTTGCAGACTGACGGGCAATCTGAGATTGCCAATTCAGTGATTTTAGATTTATTGAAGTCTTGTATCTCGCATCAGAAGACTCAATGGGAAAAGAAACTTACCTTTGGTGGAATTTGCCTACAATAACACGATACACTCTTCGACGGGGAAGATGCCATGTGAGATTGTTGAAACTGCTGCGAAGGTTCCATCCTTCCTGAGCACGAAAGATTAGAAATTTGAAGCGGATGAATATTCGCGAGATTTGGATACGGCTTTTGCCAAGGTTCGCGAGACTTTGCAGGAGTCTCAAGAACAACAGAAAAACGCAGCGGATCGCCATCGTCGCGACTGGAAACTGAAGGAGGATGATTGGGTGCTCTTACTTTTGAGAAGGCACGCCTAAGAAAGAAACAGGGAAAGGAGAGGCTTTTTCCAAAGCTTAGTATGTGATACTACGGACCTTTCGAGATTACTGACAAGATAAATGATGTCTCCTTCCAATTGAAACTGCCAGATACTTGGAGGATTCACAATGCATTGCTTGTGAGTCTCTTGAACCCTGTTAAGGGTGATGTGCCTGATGATGTGGAGCCTGATGAGCAACCCAAAGTGAAGAAAACGAGGAGATCCTTGTTCCTGAACAGATTTTGGCACATAATGATACGAAGAAAGGTAAAGTCTGAAGGCGGTTCCTGGTTAAGTTCAAGAACTTTCCTGCATTTGATGCGAAGTGGATGGAGGAGGAGGACCTAGCAGATACTCCTCGGATTGTGAAACTTTACCTCGATGTTTTGGTTTAGCATAGTCTACTCCAAACGGAACCCAGAAACTCAGCTTGGCCGAAGATCTGGTGCAGTGGGATGCACAAGAGGGGAGTTACTCCGCTCCTTTGTCAACAGATGCCTTGATTTTGATACTAAAGTCACTGATGTCTCTATGAGCTTGAGGGATACTGAGAGCTGATAGTATTCTGCTGGATGACTTTATGAAATGGAATTCCTGATTATGATACTGATTTGTTCTTGACTTCTTGTGAGTGCAGGAACTGGTAGACGAAATGACTGCAGCGTTTTGGTCTACTTGATCTCGAATAGACATGGTTGCAATAGGGGTTAGTCAATCGGACATCGATGAGGTCCCGATTGGACCTAGATGTGATTGCTAGCTACATTGCCGATAAATCATGGTCTAAGATCCGAATGAATGTTGAATGTCATGTGATGTCCTGTGATGTCGTGTGATGTGACTGTCGATTTTGTACATGTGCTAGATGTGTGTTCCTAGTACGAAGGTACTAACAATCAGTGTCTGCTAAGACAGTTTATGGCTTTTGTCGGTTTTGCAGGCGTAATCGCGGTCGATTACAATGCTTTCAAGAGGGGGGTATGTCACAAAGTGATGACGTGGCGGACAACAGAAACCCTAAAATTCCTGCAAACCCTAATTTTTGCCAGAAACCCTAAATTCCGGAAATCGCGGAGGCGGATTATTATTATTATTTTTTTTTTGGAAAATGATGAGTGACATGAATTTTGCTTTTGCTTTTTTTTATATAAAAAAAGAAAAGACTCTGTAAGAGAGAGAGAGAGAACTGATGCTTTTGATTTTAAAAGCTTTTGGGGCTCTGCTTTTGGGCATCCCTTGTAACCTTTAAATTAGTGGTGAGGGCCTCACTTCTCAGAGCATCTGGACGCAGAGTCTGAGAGTGAAACCCTAACTGCTCTCTTGTACTTTGATGATTGATTAATATAAAAAGAAATACCGAAAGGGGCGCCAGTCTTTGGGGCCAATATCTCTAGGCACGGAACTCCGCCGGGCCAGTGCAAATCTATTGTGATCTGTGAATTGTTTTGAAGTGGTAATTTGGTGCTGTCGCGGTTGATTCTTGACTTGGAGTGTCCAAGTCTGTTACAGTACTTGGTCTCTCTTCTCTGCCATAACGACAAGCTTTGTGTTGCTTTCACCCACAACAATCCACGCTGCACTTTTTGAAGAAAAAGTGAGTATCCCGTCGATGGAACCATATAACCGGCCTGTACAACGTAGAGGGCGGTACTATTTCAATCACCTGTTAACTTTACACAGAGCACTGAGAAGGGAAGAGAACACAGTTGCGTCCAGCGACTAGAATGTCATTGCGCACACGAGACCGACACCCTGTAGGCCCCAAAGACTGGCGCCCCTTTCGGTATTTCTTTATTCAAATTAAGGTAGACGATCCGACCACTTAGCACAAGCTTTCACAAAGCTGTCCAAACCCTGGCGAGGGCTGAAAACGCAGGTTTTCGACCTGATTTTGACAGGCATAACGGCGCAAAAACCCCTGTAGGTCAAAAGCACCTGTCTAGGACGGATTCCCTCGCTATCTAGAAGCTTTCTGGTGAGCTGTCACAGAAATTCAGCGGGCTGTAATTCGCTGTTTTTCACTGCCGGGTGCCCAAAAGCCTGTACATGCATCCCAAGGCTTTCACGATTCTCCCCCGGTGTTCCCTTGCAGTTTAGGTGCGAAACCCTAAACCTGCAGAAAGACACAGCAGGCTGTAATTTGCTGTTTCAGATCGTTTTTAGCGGAGCGAACACGCCTACGCATGTCCCAAGGGCTCCCGCACGCAATGGGACAATTCCCTTGTGAAATGGACGAGTTTTCATGCGAGAAAACTCTCCGAACTCGCAATCTTTCGCGATGGAAATGTGCGTACCTGTGGGGGATTAGCAATTAGCTAATTCGGTTCCTGTTCAGAAGGCTCTTGCCTTGGCAAACGCACATAAACCCCCAGAACTGTACATGTTCATCTGAGTAGCCCAACTAGTGGGGCATTACCATATGTGCCAAAGGGGAGAGAGAGATGCACGAGAGCAAGTCATCGCGCTACATGAGACAGAGGAGAAGGCAAGCTTTCCATTAAAGCTGTAGACGTGCACCCACTACTCACACACACACTGTAGCTCACTTAGGTTCAAAAATCAGCCTCCTCTCTCAAATTGGGCGCCCCCTCTTCATGCTGGAAGTGGCAAAACTGCCTGGAGCCGCCATGCGTCCAATTTACCCCTTTTGAGTTAATTCTCTAGTTCCCACTGACTTTTAAAGTTATAAGTGACTTTCCGAGTGGCCCAGACTTCATTTGGCGCACACATGCTTCCATACTCATCAGAAGTCAGTTCTAACTGGCCCGATCGGTCCCAGACTGATCGACCTAGACTCTCGTTGTGAGAAACCTATTCGGCCGCAGCCGTTTCACACTGGCCATGCAATGTCCACTTGCACCTTTTCAAGGGTTCCGGGGAAAACAAGTAAAAATAAAAACATCTAGTACTTATTTACGGAAGGCAACAAGAAAAATACACCTCCTGGTGATAGGAGACCCTATGGAGCCTGGGAATTATCGCACTATCATGATTGGACACACATTGACACGGTTGTACGCATCTATTCTTGAGCAGCAACTGAGTAGATGGGCAGAGAGGGAGGGGATACTCGGAGCCGGGCAGGCAGGGTTCAGGAGGGGTTTTTCTACTCTTGATCATATCTTGATACTCAGAGCCATCATTGAGGAGGGTAGATCGCACGGGAGACGGATCTATTGTAGCTTTGTGGATTTCCGCAAAGCATTTGACAGAGTGCCTAGAGCTAGATTGATGCGCAGATTACAGCAGATGGGAGTACCCACAGAGTTGATTTGGGGGGTCATGGCATTATACAAGTCAGTAGTGGGGCAGGTACGCACCTCAGAGGGTCTATCCACACCGATTCACTCCACTATTGGGGTGAAGCAGGGCTGTCCACTCTCTCCTACTCTATTTGGTATGTATGTGGATGAGGTTTCTGATTACATTGAGAGAGATGGTGATAGAGGTGCACAGCTGGCAGGGACATGGATTCCATTATTGTTATATGCTGATGATATTGTGTTGATCTCCGACTCTCCTGAGGGGATGCAACATCACTTGGATGCTTTGAATAGGTTTGCTCAGGAAAGTGGTTTGTCCGTCAACCTTGGTAAAACCAAGGTCATGGTATTTAATACCACCCCACAGTGGATCAGGAGGTCAGCGCCAGCATTCACATACGGCCAAGAGAATGTGGAGTATACAGATGCGTACACTTACCTCAGAGTGGTTTTTAGTGGGCCAACATTTTCATTGAGGAGGGCAGCAAAGACTAGGCTGACCAGAGCCCATGTAGCATTGGGTAGATTGGAAAGGATGTGCTCACAGGTTCAGTTTCAGGAGCCTCGGACGAAGCTTTGGCTCTTTGACACTTTGGTGGCTTCTGCATTGCTTTATGGAGCTGAGATTTGGGGACCTTCATTGGATCATCACGGGAGGACAGGCCGCAGTGATGGATGG
Organism: Adiantum capillus-veneris; assembly: GCF_014529385.1. NCBI lineage: Eukaryota > Viridiplantae > Streptophyta > Polypodiopsida > Polypodiales > Pteridaceae > Adiantum > Adiantum capillus-veneris. The sequence continues at coordinate 153,393,086 of NC_140935.1, forward strand.
GGGGACATGGAGAAGCCTCTGGTCTCTATGATCTCGCGGCTCATTAGAGCCAAGGCCTCAGTACCACGTGCTATTGTTCGAGCAGAGCTAGCTGCCCCCCCACTAGTGGTTGAGGTGCTCACCAGATCTGTCTCCTTCATACACCGCATGTGGGAACTTCCCAGAGACAGATATGCCCGCCTTGCACTTGAGTCCTCTCGATAGTTAGCCATGCAGGGAGATACAGCATGCTGGTATGGGGAGATGACATCATGGTTTCAGGCGCATGGGTTTAGCATAGATAGATTGCCTCCCTTCCAATACTCACTGGATGCACCCTCTATGACTCTTACACAGTCCGAGATCACCAGGCTCATTCGCCAGGACGTGACTCAGCTAGACACCAAGAGGACATGGATACAGCCAGCACAGGAGCTGGGCTCGAAGATGGCTTTCTACAGAGAGCATCTCCTCCAACTTACGGTTGATGGTTTTGTGACGAGGCCCAAATACATGGACACCCACTTGTCTCATGGGATACGATGTGCTATCGGCCAGATACGCACATCTTCACACCAGCTATGGATCGAGACTGGGAGATACAACGGAATACCAGCAGAGGCCAGGACATGCCCCCTGTGTGACATCGAGCCTGAGACAGAGTTGCACTACACATGCCACTGCCCCGTCTACTACGAGATACGAGGCCACTTCCATTGCTTGTTCAGAGAGGGCTTTGGACCATTCTCCAGAGTCATGCAGTACGAGGATCAGAGATGCTTGGTTTTGTTTTTGCTCGAGCTACGCAGACACGGAGAGAGCCTGATGAGAGGACAGGCTAGCCAGTCTCAGAGATAGATCACAGATTTCTTTAGAGCTGCCACTGGACGCTCGGAGGAGTTACTACTACATCACAGCTCGTCGTCTCACACCAGAGGCACACTGATCGATCGAGCAGCTGAGCTGGGGAGATCCAGACGCCCACGACTGCGGAGGACTACACAGCATCGGCGGAGGTTGCATGAGAGGATTTGGATTACTTTGGCTCGACATGCACGATGCCCGGTCAGACTACTGACCATGGAGGAGATTGATGAGATCCGTCAGCGATCGATGCTGGATCTCTTGTGATCTAGCTATCCCAGCTAGCTGCTTAGTTCACACCTAGTAGTTTAGGATTCCATAGTATTTTATTGTGACATTTGTCATTTCATTTTTGTCATCTTGTTACTCTGACTCTGACTTTGTATCAGATCCACCACATTGTAACTTTCTGGTCTTATAGGTCACTTTGGCCTTTTGAAGATGTTAATATAACATTTCATTTCATTTCTCTCTCTCTCTCTCTCTCTCTCTCTCTCTCTCTCTCTCTCTCTCTTCTTCTCATCGGATAGATTTTTAAGGTCTCTTGGGATAGTTTCCTACGACGTTAAAAGAATCTTCTTCTCGTGTGTGTGTGTGTGTGTGTGTGTGTGTGTGTGCACTAATAAAAAAGGGGAAAATTGGTATAACCTTTCTATGACCCAAGTGTGGTAGATTGGTTATACCATTTCCCTTTTGAATAACAGGTCTTGAGTTCAACTCTCCTCGTCGGATAGATCGTTAAGGTCACTTGGGATAGTTTCCTACGACGTTAAAACAATCTTCTTCTTCTTCTTCTCTGTGTGTGTGTGTGTGTGTGTGTGTGTGTGCGCTATGTAGATGATCCCCTCTATCCCCTAGTCTTTGTCTCGGTTGTGTCATTTTGGTTCTTTGTGTCTATACGCAAAGTAAATCACGTTATTTTGTTGCCATGATGTGATTGCTCATGCTGGTTGTTTCTCACCTTGTGGGTGGTCATGGTGTACAGATGCATTCCGCAGCATTTAGCCTGCCTCAATTCACTCGGGAAGCTTTGGATGCATAGGTCTTGTTTTCTCTGTGCTGCCAAGTTCAAAGGTGATGAAAATTTGTTTGGGTCCTTCTATGGTTCTTTTTGTTGGGTTCTTGAGGTGATGATTCACTTTGTTTGATTATGAGCAGGATGAATCAGCAGAGAGTATCGGTCCTGAAGACATCCGGAAGAGAGATAGAAGAGAGATTGCCTACTTGTTCGCCCATTTGAGAGAGGAAGAGTAGTCAGGGAGCCTTTTTTCCAAGCCTCTGCTTGAATTTTGGCATTCAAAGGTTCAAATATTGTCAAATGTAATTTTTTACATCATTTTTTTTTCTGGGCACATTTTTATAGATTTACTTCAAAAATCTCATCGCATTCTTTTTCAGCAAAAATAGCTGACATTGTCCTCTTCACTTTCTCTTGTAGTTGAAACGCGTTTATGGCGTTATTATTCTTGGTGGGTTGTGTGCAGAATAGCGTGACTGTTGCTTGGGTTCAGGTGGGGTGCCTTTCTCTACTCGTCCACACCTTTTTGGGCCTGTTTGAGCTTCCAGGTCCCTTTCAAAAGTTGTGGATTTAGGAAAGTCAGAAAAGGAAAAGTTGAGTTTATTTTTTGTATGCTTTTGTAGCGCTACTTAAGTCTGAAAGTGCTTACCCTCTCTATTACAGATCTTGATTTAGGTGGAATGATAGTAATCTTGGTACATATAGTTTATTTTAGTGAGACCTCTCCACAATGTTCATTCGAAAAAAAATTAAACTTGATCTTGTGGGAGACTCCTCTCGGCCTTTGGGGTAGGGCCCATATGTCAAGGGTCTAGACCAGTGTTCACAAAAAATCAGGGTATAGTGTATTTTTAACATAGTTACAGGGAGTGGCCGTTTTCAGGTCCTCGTTCCCTGTTCCCATTCCAATTTCCCATTCCGGATCCCCGTTCTGTGTTTCAAATGTGAGTATCCGAAACAAGGAATGGCATTTTCATGCATGTTGCCGTTCCTCGTTCCAATTTCCTGTTCCGGGTAACTATGATTTTTAACCTCGTAAAATTCCAAGATTTCGGCTAGATTCTAGGCTTTGCGAAAAATCAGGAGAGTAAAATTTTTGGGGTGAACGCTGGCAAAGCCTTAATGTTTTGGCCGTAAATCTTAAGAGGTTGTAAGTGTGCCCTTATTTCCTTAAGACTAAAAAAGAAGCCCCAGTCTAGACCCAATTGGGCATCTTGGTCAAATTGCAACATGAGAAGAGGTTTTGTTTTCCTTTTTGTGGATTCATTTTGCAATGTCAAGTCGCAATGAGTTACATTTACTATAGTTGGATTCCTAGGACAGTTTTTCATGGCAATACACATTCGCTTATTACTTAGTTAAAGCAAAGGCTTGAGATGTAGCTACCTCATTTACTTGTCAAACATAGTGGGGTATGTTCTTTGGCGTTTCCTACATTGGATTCTGAATACTTACAAGGACAAACGTCATACCTCGTGCTAACATCTGAACGGAAATGGTTGGTGCATTTTCACGACACAGATGAGGCACACATTGTGAACTTGCTTTGTGTTATGCATTGCTCCATAATTACATGTGCAGTATGTTTCTCCAAGAAAAACCATAATGTTTGAAGGTCGGAAAAACATGTGGATAAGCGTCCACTACCACACTAATAGAAGCTTGATACACGCATAGTTTCCATTTACCTTCAGCAAAGCGCAAAGAAAGTTGATGCAAACAACCATGTTAGGTAATTTGTGACACTTAGGCAAGCAAGCAAGCAGCTTTGGAGTATAGCTAGATGAGGTACAAAAGAAGAGGGTAAATATCAAGACAAGGTTAGGACCAAGGGTGGTCATGAGTGTTGACATGGCTGGCTAGTCATGCTAGCCATGGTGATAGGCTAGGAAGCCTATAAACGGAGTGTGGGCATGACTTTTGACATGGCCGGCTAGTCATGCTAGTCATGGTGGTAGGCTAGGAAGCCTATAAAGGGAGTGTGGTTGGGTATATCAAAACTCAAGTCACATCTTGATGAGGGAAGAAGGTTGTGGGAAAAACTTTCCCGAAAGAACGGGAAGAGCTATGTTGTCAATAAATCCTCAGTAAATTTTTCTAATAATGCAGAACTAATGCGCCATACATGCAAACCAAATGGTTGCAAGGCAAAAAGGGTGTGGCCGAGGGTGCCAAGGCTTATGGCTAGGAAAAACATGCAAAGTCGGGACATCATGCAAGGGAAGAAGCAAGGCTTCTACGCATGCAAGGCATTGTTCAAATTTCAAGGTGTGCAAAAAAGGAGCGATTAGCTTGCACAAACTCACCAATTTAGTGCTAAGTAGACCAATTCAATCACGAAGTATACAAAGCTTTACTTGTTGATTGCAAAATTGCAAGATTATCTCGTAGAGGTCTCAAGGATCGGGCAAAACCAAAGCGCATATAGATGTTGAAAGGGTTTCAAAGCGCTTCTTAAAAGTGGATTGGTAAGGCTTACTCTCATAAGTTCTTGTAATCAAATTGATGATGAAGAGAAGAATGGAAGGTACACAAGGTGTACATATTGTCTTCAAATTGGGGCAAGTTTACAAACTTGAGTCGCAGTTTTGCTCGTCAGGACAATCAAAAATTTAGTTTTGGTCTATTTTGCCTAAAGAAGACTCACAAGGCTACAATCATAGAATTTTTGTTAACACATGATAAGGTTTACAAGACAATTTTTTTTGAGACCAAGTGTCTCTCGAACGGAACCCGACAATATTGAAAGTTCGAAATTTAAGACATGAACAAGGATGAATCAAACAAGATTACAATTGACTACTTCTCTATCTATTGAAGGTGCATGCAAGTGCAATGGATGCAACTCCACACAAGACGGCTTTTTTATGCTTCCGCTGCGATGTATATGACACTTTGTCAAGGACGATTGATCAAATTATTTATCATTACCTCTACGAGGTAGTATGGTATATGAATGTAATGCTTTGGTAAACATTCAAACCACATTTCATTCTCACTCCACACAAACACTATGACTATAAAGTTTTACTAATAGCATTAACCATATACACTATCATAGTTGATAGTTTATAGACTATGGTGGTCTAAGTCTATCTATAGGCTAAGAGTAAGTGCAACGTGTGCTTTTTGAGCAATTCTATTGCAATATGTTTACGAGATGATATGGTGTATCTTGGGCGTAATGCTTTGAGCAAAGTGCAAACCAAGATTATTTTCACTACATCAAGCACGTGTGTAGTGGATGTGTATCTTGTTCAATTTTTTCACCTCAATATTTCTATTTCAAAATACTAGTACGTATGTATATATGTATACAAACAAGTATAAAAAGTGTTGCTATTTTGAGTTTCTTTTATTAGCATTACTATTTCAAAACACTATGAGGGTGCAATTTCTCATCATATCTAGGATCATGTCAAAACTAATGGTCAATCACCTATTTCCAACCAAGGCAGGTCTGCAAGTCCATAAAGCATGTATCTCTTCTCTCTTTAATGACACAAGAATAATCTTATTGCTCTCACCTCGTGAAACCTCTCTCTAGGATCATATCTAGGATCATGTTTGGCTACTTAAATTAGAAGCAATGTGCACCATAAGGGCACAAAGTTTTAAGCAAAGGGAAAATAAAGTCCCAAATGTAGGGTAGACCAACTATATTTCTCAAACTCATACCAAAACTAATGGTCGATCACCTATTTCCAACCAAGGCAGGTCTCCAAGTCCATAAAGCATGTATCTCTTCTCTCTTTAATGACACAAGAATAATCTTATTGCTCTCACCTCGTGAAACCTCTCTCTCTCTCTCTCTCTCTCTCTCTCTCTCTCTCTCTCTCTCTCTCTCTTCAACTTGCAAGTACGTTCGTGGGTGCCCATGCTTTCAGCCTATGCCAGATCGGCACCTAAGATCATTTTACATGTCAAAAATTGTATTATGTATCATGGTTTAATCTTAATTTGTTTTGAATGCCAAGGATGAGATCCATTCTTCTAATCTGTCCCTTCTTGTAGATGTTGTGGAATTTTTATAGTTAAACTTGATCTATCACAAGGAGAGGCACTTTCTTGTGAAGGCACTGTTAGAAAGGTCATCTATTGGCATAATTCTATTGCCCACCAAATCATATGGATTCTTTGCGCGAGCATCAACCTGCATGCCTTCACTAAATTGTGAGAAAAGTGTGTGTGTGTGTGTGTGTGTGTGTGTGTGTGTGTGACAATGGTCTACTATAGATATCACCCACCATAGCTAGATTGCCAACAACTATTGTTACAACTTCTATGCTCCTACCTTGACCATTAAGATTAGTTAGCGTACTTAGGTTATAAATAATCCTCTATTATATTATAGCCATTGTTTTTCTTTCTTCAACCCCCTTGTTTAATTGGTTGCTCACACATGAGCCCTAATTGGCACACACAAACCTTCATCTCTTGTATTTGCATCAAGTTGTAGATCAAAAGGGACTAGATCCCAAGGCTATTAACCTGACAGGCACACAAATCAAAGATATCGAATTTGGTTTGTTAGCTATATTGCTAAGGGCAAGAACTTCTACACCCTCCCCCCCCCCCCCCCATTCACCTTGGTAAGAAGAAACGTAAAAACCTTTTCTATGTAATGGAATAGGGTTGTTCACACACACACACACACACACACACACACACACACACACACACACACACACACACACACACACACACACACACACACAGAGTATGTGTGTCTAACAATGGTCTGCTATAGATTTCACCCACCATAACTAGATTGCTAGCAACTAGTGTTAGAGGTTTTATGCTCCTACCTCATACCTCACCTCACGGCTATAGATATCACCCTTCATGCTTAGATTGCTAACAACTAGTGCTAGAGCTTTATGTTCCTACCTCACCCACCATACCTAGATTGCTAACAGCTAGTGTTAGAGCTTTTCTATTGCTACCTCATCACTAAGATTAGTTAGTGTACTTAGCTAACAAATTATCCTCTATTATATTATTGGTCGACCAAGAGAAGTGGTAGTTTGAGGATTTCCTAATCAAGCCACATTTCTTCAGTAGCAATTACATGAACATGGTGGCTACAAAGATTTTAGTAGCTTTGAGTGCAACATTTTGTCAGTTTTTTTCAAATTCCTAGGCGGACAATGATAACAAGTGTTTTGAAGAGATAACACTTGTAGTCCATGCATAGAGATTCTTTTTTTATGTGCATGATGGATCCAAGCACCAACTTCAAAGCTTACCTTGGTTTTTGGACAAAATCACACACACATGCACACTCTAAGCATCATGCTTATGCATGTATCAAAAGCTTTTTTCTTAATTTAAGATTGAGCAATGTTCGAAGACTTTTGTTCTTACCCTCTATATTTTTAACGTAATTTTCTACTTACGCTAATGGTTTAAGAAAAAATATTGTCTGAAACCCTTTGCACTGTCATCAAACATTGAAAATTCTCTCTGTAAGAAATTGTCACCTCTTGGCATGCAGAGTTGACAAACCTAGGGTATGGTAATCGACCAGATGTCCCTAGTTTGATTTAAGGCATACTCCTGTGTATTAAAGACCCAAGCTTCCACGGTATCATCATTGAGTTGACATGCAGTGTGTGGAAGCAGAGGAGACAAAATGATGCTCTTGTCTCTCTTAGGTTTCCCACCTTGGCTCCATTTGTATGCTTTAGCCAAGGAAAATTCAATCATGTCTATAAATAGTGTCAAAGACATAATTGCTAACCTCAATGTAGTTATTAAGCCTAACTCCTGGAAAGAAATGGAATAGAGGGAGCATTCACTAAAGACCATGAGAAGAGTCATGGAACTACACGAAAAATGTTGAGGAACGACCCTTTCATATGCCAGAGAAGATAGAGCATGCTACAAGGGGCTCCTCAATTCCCTCTTATCTCCTCTTATGAACCCCACTAGTTGCTTTATGTTGGAGGAAATGGATGCAAAAGAGGCAAAGGTGGTCAAAGAGTTCTCTATGTCGAGCACTCTAATGGAAAAAACTCCCTACCCCAAGAGACCTATACTGACCCTTTTATACCTTATTGGTTTGCAGGAGATCATGCTGCAAGACACAAACCAAAGAGCATAAAGTTTTGATGATTTTGCTTTACTGTATTACTAAGGGAATCTTACTTACACATGAAAATGATAAAAATGTGGCAAAATATTTTGATGACTTACTCATTAAATGTTACTGAGCCCTACATAATGAGATGCGCATTTGTTATGGCCAATTTTGGGACACTAAGATGCTTTGTGGAACCATGGTGTGTACTTGGGGTGAGGGAGTCATATCCCTCACTTGCTAGGACGTAGATTACAGTAACCAATTATGGAATATCCACCATCCTTTGAGCAAGTGTGGGTGTGAATTTGTAAGAGAAGGACAAGCAAGCAGAAAAGGGAATGTTTTATGGTGTGACCATGCCCTCTAGCTCATCACACACAAGGTCACCTCCTTCTTGATAGTAGTCTGCCTAAACAGATTTGCCCTCAAGCTCCTAAAGTGAATAGCCACTAAAGGGAAAAGAAGCAATGAATCCGTCTACTACATAAAAGAGAGTGGTTCAAGGTCTATGTTATGGCATGATGCCATTTACCAACAACTGTCACCCAACTCATCAAGAAGAAACCTTCTTGCAAAAGGTTGTTCTACCCATCAACGAGATCAATTCATATTTGAGAGGAAGGAAAAGAGGTAGAGTAGATCATGGGAAGGGGTGCAATAGACCCAGGGCACACCCTCCCACACCACCATCCTGAACACCCATTGCCTCACTATCCAAGTCTTTAGGTAGTTATTCAACAATTAAAGCTTCTAGCATGCAAAAGTGGACACCCTACTCAACAGCTAATATGAACACTACCCCCTCTACTTCTCAACTTGTACCAAGAGCAAGGTCTCTATCAACTCCTAGCTACATGCAAAGAGCTACAAATATTCTCTACTTTTGATTGCACAAAGTTGTTCTAACGGATGAAGTTTGCCAAAAAGTGCTTGTTATGCACCCTACTCCTAAACCTTCTCTTTATTATCATTTTACCTACCGAAATGCTCTATGCATGTAAGCTTGCTATAGCAATTCTTTGGGCTATTTTTGTTTGGGCTTGATGTACCCTCTCCTTCTCCATGGTAGACATCCCTACAAGTAACGATAATGGCTTTTTTTTTTTTTGGTTTAATAGTGATTTAAAGCATGCACATTTTAAGATCTAAAGGCTCTTAATGATGAAACACTAATAAAGACCATACTAGACAAGGGTCTTAATCAAATTCCTACCCAACCTTATGTTTTTTAGAGAAGACTTTCTCCCTAATCTCCTACCCTCCTTGCATAGATTAAAGGTATTTTGCTCTATGCTTCATGCACATAACGAGGAACACCTCCAATACCCCATCCCATGTCTACATACAAAGTCCATAAGAGAGCCTTTAGATGGATCATCAAGGGTCATCCTTTTAAGGTGTTTACAGTCAACCATAATCAATGGTATTTTATCACCGTGACCTAACCTTGTCCTAAGCTCAAGTTCTATGTTTAACACATGAATCCGTATGCTCTTGGTGTTCAATTACCATATACCTACCTTTTGTCACCAGGTCCCATTGGGGCAACAGGTTGTTTTTCAAAAATAGATGAAACTTGTAGTCCTTGTATAGAGGCTCTAATTGTTCTTTGTGCATGATGGATACATGTACCATCTTTGAAACTTGCCTCTGATTTTGGACAAAAGCACACATACACCCACTTCTTATCCATGATCAAAAGCGCTTTTTTCTTAATGGAATATTGAGATGTATTCAAAACTTTTTATTCCTACCCTCTAAATTTTGAGTCATTAATGTAATTTGGTGCTCTCTCTCTCTCTCTCTCTCTCTCTCTCTCTCTCTCTCACACACACACACACACACACACACACACACACACACACACACACACACACACACACACACCACACGATGATCAAGGACAATACGCATACAATTCCTTCACACATTGATTCGTGTAAACTTGTAAAGAATTTTGGCATTAGTTATTGCTTCCTTTTAGGTGCAAAAGAATCTATTCAAATAGTAAGAGCAATTAGTACTAAGCGTGGTGCTTTATTGGGCTACCAAAATGTCTCCAATACTCACTCTTAATTTGATCCAATTTTATAGATGTCATGATTCTACAAGCCTCCAACTTCAATACTTCTAAAAGTTTTTTTATAACGGATTAATTGTAACAAACATCTCCTTTTGTGTGCCTACTCTTGGAAATATTTCAATGAAGGACTCAATATGTTAATCACTCAAGAGCTTGCTCACACGTGATATGAGCTATTGTGGCTCTTTTCACATAAAGTGAAAGAACTTAGTCAAACTGGGACATTTTGGATTAAGTTTTTGATGCTTCTCAAATAACTGCACATCAAAGACTCAAAGCAAAAAAAGAAGCCTCAAAACAAAGCTATATGGAGATCCAAAAATGATAGCAAGGCATGTTACCAAAGTCAATGTAGAAGACCCAACTATCAAGGAAAAGACCACTAAAGAACATACCAAAGCAAGCATCATCAAGACCAAACATAAATTCTTGTTTGAGATCACTCTTGTTTGTTGAAGGATCTTCTTTGTCCCTCTTCTCTTAGTTTAGAGACCAATCTCTAAGTCTATCCGGTGGGAGCTTTGAGTTATAAATGTTCTAACTTACTCTCTAACTTACTCTCATTAGAATATGTATGCTTGTAGAAGGCTAGTCCTACCTCTCATTGTTTGTAAGAAGCTTGTTATTCTGGCACGTTTGTTCAAGAGGAAGTTGTCATGAAAGCCACCTTGTTTAGAGTCCCTTTTTCAGTATCATTTCCATTGTTTCCATTCCATACCTCTAGGATTTAGGGGAGAACTATTGGCAGATAAACCTTAAAGCTAATGTTATGGTCATGGTATGGTAGTATGTTCCAATTCTTGTATGGTAACTTAGTGAAAGTAAAGTTCTATATTAAATATGGCAAGCAAATATTCCACTGCCACTCGCTTGACAAACTTCACTTCAACAATTCATCACCAATTTAAAATCCATCTCAAGGACCATAGATATCCTTTGAGAATTTCTGAAAGAGATGATCAATTTTTAACAATCAAAATGCATATGCCATCATAACTAATGAGGTCTCAATGTTAAGTTCAATGATCTCAACATGGTTGGTTGCCGAATAACCAACATCATAGGTGACACGTTACTCGACTCTTTCAAGAACAAACTTGTACTATTATCGAGAGACCTGCTGTAGGTGCCCCAAAAATGTAAACACAACAACAACTTGTTGCATCACTTCATCATTGTATTGGTAACATGATGTTGTTTGCAACATGTCATACTCAATTTGGCAAGCAAAAGATATACCCTTTGTTGAAGTTCTTCACAAAGTCTACCATCGAGGGTCAACCAAACCAGAGTTATACGTTGCTTGAAAGTGTGCATCATTCTCAAGAAAGACATTCACAACTTTATTGACAACACAATAACCATCATATTTGCCCACAAAGAGGACACACACATCTACCGCAATGGTGTTAAAGAAACAATTTACAATGGGCCAAATCATTGGGATTCTCATTTAAGAGGAATGTTAAGGACAATTTGGAATTTAAAGGGTGGGGACACAAAATTTTATGAGGTACAATAGATTGCAACTGATACAAAGGTGATGATTACAACAACTATTGACCTTGGCGTTAGGGCCGCCAATGGTGCATGCATCATTCTCAACTACAAAATCCAAGACTACAAGGAGTAATTAAAGAAATTACATTTAAAAATTTGGCCATCATGATTCAATGCACACGACAAAGAAATATTCCTTTGGAGCTCTTTGAATGGTTGTTCGTATTACAAAGAAACATTCCTTTGGTGCTTGCCTATGCAAATAGAGGCTATAAGCCCAAGGTACAACCATATCAACTAAAGTGCTCCTCATCTTTAGAAATGTGTTTGAGTTGGACCTAGGCTATATTATGATATTAAGAATGATAGAGCAAAGCTTGTGCTCTTCATACTCCTACCCTAGATATGTTTCCTATACCAATCCTCCCTTCTCCGACTTTGGTGGTCTTTTCAAAAAGAACATACTCGTACACATTCAAACTTCTCACAACAACTTTATTGTTATTTCAACTTATGATTAACAATGTCCTCCATTACAGGATGGGAAGGTCAGTACCATTTGATCACCTCATTCCATCAAGCCAAATTTAAGCATGATATGTATGGGCAACAATACTATTTGCCACCTGAACTCTAGAGCGGATACTAAGACACCATGCAAAAGTGAAAAAAATTGATACCATGGCCTCTTCTACCACCTATTGAATGGCATTCAAAGTATATAAATTTCTTTGGAATCCATTGGCCTAATTCTTAGTCATTGATGTCGCGACACTAGCTACATTCTCCATAGAAGACCAATGTGTATTATTTATGGAAGTTACAAATATATTGTGTTGCTCTTAAACATCACTCTAATTTTAGACCATGCATCTAGATTTAGAAATCCAATATATAACTTGCCATATTTGTATCTTACAACCAGACACAAGGATAGAATTACATACCATTTTCCCATCGACCCTTAGACTTTCACATGATACATAGTTGTATTAAATCAAAGATGATCTTTGGAATCCCCTCTCAAAATGATCTTACTTCCAAACTCAATGTACTCTTTGTTCATGATCATTCAATAATTATTGTTGTCTTATTTAATACGTGCATGTACTCTGCATATAATGGGATAAGACTAGCTTTGATTTTTTCATATAGATCTTTCTTGTTTACACATGAGAAACTTTTTTGTTCTAAGATAGTTTTTTTGGTCTTCCCAACTCATTGGACTATTTCTTCCTTTAATAAACCTTATTGGTGGCTTTGCAACTAGTATTTATTTTTGAAATATTTCTTAGATAAAAAACTGACAAGCATACACCTCCAAACTCTTGCCATGGATGCAAAGTAGGTAAATAGTCACATATATGTTGTTCATAAACTGTACAATACAAAGTTTTCTTTCATTATTCATTCTAATGTATGTCTACAAAAGCTGTTTGGCCTTTCTTGAGCAATCTTGAAGCAACACGACCAACATTGATAGAGAAGAAGAAAGTATCGTTGACGCATCAACAATTTTAAAGGGAAAATTTCTCAAGTGTCATCCCATTGAGTACAAACGCGGATTTACCACAATGGATCAACAATAGTGGATAACCACTACAAGGGTTATCCTAGTCGCAAGGTACCCACAAAAAAAAAACTGATTTAACAAGCCATTTGCAATTTTGTAATGGAAATGGCCTATGAATTTTGAGAGTAGCGGAATTAGGAAATTAGATAAAGCACTTTTGTGAGATTACTTTGTGAGCATAGCGCGTGCACTTGATTGATGGTAGCAACATAAACATGGTACTTAGTCAACTTGGCATGAACAATACTTTTGCAAGAGAGAGAGTTTAGGAAACATGACAACCGTTGAGGACCGGATTTATGCGGAACCGATCCCCCCTCCAATAGGCATTGTATTATAGTTTCTCCCATTAAGAGAGACTTGGTACAATACGATCTTTGTGTTCCTTGTGACCTAGGTGATGCAATGAAGATGGAAAGCTTCATGCATCACAAGCATAACATAAACTTTGTAGAAAGCATTAATTGTCCTAAGCCTCAGTCCCAAGGCCTCAAACACATTTGAAGGTGGAGAGAGCTAGCACGGAATGAGGGTAGGGAAGAGGAAGAAGAAACATTTCATAGGAGAAATAAATAGTTCCTTACTTATCATCACTCTTCTTGCTAGCTTACATAATAGCATAGTAATGAAGATGGAGAAGATGGCAAGCGTAAGCATTGAAGCATGGATCTTGGTTGGATTTTCATTCCATAACCAAGAGTGTTGGTGTAGCACTCAACTTCTAAACAAGCTTGGAGAAGGAGATGGGGTACCTCTACTTTCACCAAGTGAGAATACCTCAAACAAATGAGTGTGTGAGAGGTGTATACCCCCCCCCCAAGCATACCCCTTGCTTGCTTTGGGCGACCCCCCCCCCCCCCCCCCCCCCCCCCCCTCTTTGCTCAAGCTTGAAGCTTATTGGACCCCTCTCCTCCTAGCCAATCACATACACCATGCATTTCAAGCACATGGGTACTCTTTGGATAAGTGTCCTCCGTAACTCTGAGAGAGAGAGCTTGAATATATCTAGATATTTTTTGAATTGAACTAGAAGCTCATTGGACCCCATGCACAGGAAGCTTCTCAAGCACCTTCCTCTCATCAAGCATGACAAGCACCTCAAGCACATTAGTCATCAAGCACAACAAGCACCTTAGTCATCAAGCACGACAAGCACCTCAAGCACCTTAGTGTTCAAGCACGACAAGCACCTTAAGCTTAGGTCGGGTTCCCACCTCAAGCTTAGTCCTAGCTTGCCTAAGGTCAAAGGACTTTTAACACTAACCATTGGAGGTCTTTAATGAAGCTAAACCCAAGGTCTTTTAAGCTCCATTAGCTAGCCTTGCTCTTTGACATACCATATCTCATTTGGACCCCTTTACCATTGGCCCCGTGTTGAGATAGATCCGTAAGCACATGTCTATATTCTAACCCTTGTTCCCGTTTATTATCCCATGTTAAATGATCAATTTAATATGAGAAAATCATTTGGGTTAGTTAGATATTAGATTTCATGACATTACCTCGCTCTTGAAATCATAGTCGTCGTCAGCTATGAGGTAGAAGAGATAAAGCCTTAGTCATTAGTCAATTTTTCTTAGCGGATAGATAATCCCTTTTGACCCTATGACATCATTCCAAGATGGATGACTAATCCATTTGGTGCTTGGGAGACATATCTGCCACAAGCATGTATGCTATTTAGTCCATTTCATTCTCCCAAATAGAGTGACAAATTCTACTTGGTGTTTGAGAGACGTCGTCATCACGAACATGATTCTAAGTATGCATACTACTTAAATTTGTGCACAAGAAAAAGAGAATTAGTCTTATAAGACAAAAAAATTGATCATTTAAAAGAAACATGTACATTTGCTTACTCTAATGTAGCATTGTAAGCATTGACAAGGTTCATACTATCCTTGCATCCATCTAGCATCTTCAAAAGGATAATTTTTAAACTTAATAAGCTACTGTCGGATAATCTTACCATGTTGTAGTACCTTGTGTTCATCCTGAAGTATAGCTTCGGGTTGTAGCACCTCTTCTTGGTCTTCGATTTCGAGAGGGTCTTCAATAATTGGTTCACTTGGTGGCTCTCCTTTGTAGGGCTTAAGTAGGGTCACGTGAAAAGCATTGTGTATGAGCCAATGGTTTGGAAACTTGAGTTGATAAGCCACCTCATTGATTGGCTTCAAAATTTGAAACGGACCATAGTATCTTTTTGCTAGTTTAGCATAATACTTTTGATGGCCCATAGGATTTTTGCCCATCGTTTGCCTCAATCGAGCCTTGGGAAACTTAAGTAAGACCCAATCATTTTATTTGAATTTTAAGGCCCTTTTGTGCTTATCAGCATTAGCTTTTTTCCTTTGTTGAGAGATGGATATGGCCTCCTTAATCTTTTCAAAATATTCTTGCAGGTCACGACTATACTCATTGGCATCAAAGATCTTCCCATGTACTTTAAGTAGCAATGGACTTTTAGGTCTTCCCTCTATGATCTGAAAAGGTGCTTTCCCGTAGAAGTATGGACAGTATTATTGTATGCATACTCTATAAGAGGTAAGTATGTTTCTCACTTGAGCATTTATCTACTTCGATAACATAAGTATTTAGTAGATCCAGTATTGTAAGATTGGCTATCTCACTTTTGCCATCCGTTTGGGTGATAGGCCGAAGAGAAATTCAATCTCATTCCTAGATTTTCAAAGAGACCTTTCCAAAAATTACTGGTCATTCTAGGATCTCTATCTGACACGATGGATGTTGGGAATCCATGGTGTTTGAAAATCTGTGATATGAAGAGAGTTGCCATTTGGTGTGCCTTAATAGTCTTTTGATAGGAATAAAATGTGCTTGCTTGTTAAACCTGTTGACTATTGTCCATATCCCCCTATTTCCATGGATAGACTTGGGTAATCCAAAGATAAATTCCATGAATATACTCTCCCATGGTGAATTAGGGATTGACAATGGCTGGAGTAATCCAGGTTGCTTCCCTCTATCATACTTAGTCTTTTGGCATACCACACATTTTGAAACATACTCTTGTATGTCCACTTTCATGGTAAGCCAATAGAAGTACGTCTCTACTCCTCGAAGAGTAGGTTGAATGCCTCTATGCTCCGCATAGGGAGGAGCATGGGATTCATACATGACTTTCTCACAAAGGAAGTGGGTAACACATAGTTTATTGCCATGGGGAAGATAACCATCTTGCAAGGTAAATGGTTCCTCTTTCTTCCCCAAAGCAAGGGCGGACATTATGTCTTTAAAGTTAGGGTCAGTAGCATACTCATCTATCATAGAAGATAGATCATTGTGAGTTGCTATAGACCCCGCATTAACTTTTGGTCTTCGTGAAAGTGCATCGGCCACTTGATTGTGCTTACCCGCAATGTGAGCAATATGAAAATTAAATTGCAAAAGAAAATTTGCCTACCTCATTTGTTTGTCGAAAAGCTTTGTTTGCGTCATGAAGTACTTGAGACTTTGATGGTCAGTTCGCAAAATAAATGGAGTCCCCAATAGATAGTGCTTCCATGTGTCTAGGGCATGTAGAACAACTAAAAGCTCTTTCTCATAAATGCCCAAGGCCGGTTCATCCGTATTGAGCCTTCGGCTCTCATATGCTATGGCATGCCCTTGTTGAAGCAAGATTTCTCCAAGGCAATCACCACAAGCATCACATTGGGCCTCGAATGGCTTTGAGAGATCCGGAAGCATTAGGATTGGTCGGGAGGTAAGCTTCTCTTTGAGCTTGTCAAAAGCATTTTGCTCCCTAGCAGTCCGTGAATACTTAACGTTCTTCTTTGTTAAGTCATGTAATGGTCCTGCTATTCGAGAGAATTTTGCTATGAAGCATCTACAATATGCACACATACCAATAAAGCTTCGAAGCTCATGTAGATTCCTTGGATTAGGCCATGCTTTTATTACCTCCAACTTTGATGGATCCACACGGATACCATCTTGAGAGATAATATGACCTAAGTATTGAATCTCTTGAAGGAAAAAATTGCTTTTCTTTTTATTGAGAAAAATCTTGTTCTCCCTCAATGCTTGAAAAATCACTTGAAGGTGTTGCTTGTGTTCCTCCAAGGACTTGGAGTAGATGATAATATCATCAAAGAACACCCCAGTGAATGTACGGTAGGGTTTAAAGATTTTCTCCATTAAACGATTGAACATGGCTAGTGCATTAGTCAAGCCAAAAGGCAAAAGGCCAAACGTTGTACGAAACGCGATCTTTAGGATATCTTCATTCACTATCCTTATTTGATGATAGACACTTTTAAGGTCAATCCTACTGAAGTAGGTAGAGCCTTGTAGCTTATCAAATAGATCTTTTACCTGAGGTGTGGAAAATCTGTTTTTGATAGTCATATGGTTTAGTGCATGATAGTCCACACACATGTGGTATGTACCATCTTTCGTTTGCACTAAAAGGATTGGAGAACAAAAGGGAGCGGAGCTAGGCCTCACCATCCCTTTGTCTACCAATTCTAGTACTTGCCTCACTATCTCCTCTTGTTGAGCTTGGGAAACTCGATAAGGAGGCTTATTAGGTGGTGAGCTTCCTAGTAGGAGCTCAATTCGATGGTCATCATCCCCTTGTTTTGGAGGTAAGTCCATAGGGATATCATCGATGAACACATCTTGGAATCCTTTTAGAAAATTAGACAAGTCTAACTCTTCTTGATTCCTACCATCTACATTTGATGAAACATTGGGACCTTTTGAGGTGATCCTTTGCAATGAGCTTCCTCTTTTGGAGCTTCGATGGTGGAAGCTCTAGGAGTCTCATTGCGGGCATTTCTCTTAGGGCAAGAACGGTAGCCATGTCCTTGCTCCCCATACTTAAAACATTTGTGGTCCGTGCGAAAAGCTTCAAGCTATTCAGAAGAGTGTTTATTTTTACCTTTGTAAACTCCCTTCTCCTTGGACCAATTGTTGTTGTTGTTGTAATGGCCTTGGAAAGAATTTTGGGCATTGGTTTTTCCCTTTGCATCGCTTTTGTCTTTGCTTTCCATGGGTTTGACGTTCCATCTAGCCCCTTGTTGGAAATTGATGCGTGACACAACCATAGTGTGGTGGATTACTTCGATGATAGAACTAAGCCGTTGGGAGTTGAGGTACTCGGTCATCTCTTCAGGTAATCCCGCACAAAATTGTTGCTTTTGCTCGGCGAAGTCTATCTTTTGAAAGATAATAGCCTTCTGATGTAAATCCCAAAACTTGTTTGCATATTTGTGGATAGACTCATGACAGAGAAGCTTCAAACTGCACCATTCAGTGAGCACTGACCTTTGCATCGCTTGCAAGGAATTACTTCATGATGGAAACTCGTAGAGTTTTCCATGTCTTTCGGGCTTTGTCGTTGCCACGAAGGCTAGCTCACCATTGACAAGCAGATTTCTGACAGAGCATAGCTACATGGTGTAGCTTGGAGGACTTTGTGAAACCCTCGTCTCCAAAGGCCGCATCAAACTGCTGGATGAAGGCCAGTACTTTGTTGGTGGCACTAATGGTGCCATCATAGGTGAGAAAAGAGATACTCTTTCCTCCCTCTTTGAACTTCTTGAGCTTTTGGGACCTTCGCCCCATGCAGGGTAAGATTTGCGATGTCCTCTCCTCTTGTATTCTCTAAGAGAATAGCTATTGCTTTCGTCAGAAGAGGAGGAAAGTAAAGAATAAGGATAAGAGGGTGACCTCTTTCTTGCCTTTTTTTTCCTTTGGTTCCTCTCTTCCCTTTTGGAGTGACAACGAGAAGGACAATGGGTTGACCGTTTCCTCTTGGGAGGAGTTGGCGATCGTCTAGGCCGCCGTCTTCGTGGAGCCACATCTTCAGAGGAACTTAGGGATTCACTGTTTCTCTTTCTTTGGATTCCTCCTCTATTATGGGAGAGAGTCTTCTTTTGGGAGTCTCATCAAGAAGCCTCCTAAGGTCTCTTTCCTCTTGGAGAGGAAGGGATATCCCATAAGCACAAAGTTGTTGAGTAACGAAATAAGAAAATTAGATACAGCACTTTTGTGAGATTACTTTGTGAGCATAGTGAGTGAACTTAATTGATGGTAGCAACATAAACATGGTACTTAGTTAACTTGTCATGAATAATACTTTTGCAAGAGAGAAAGTTTAGAGAACATGACTGTAATGGAAATGGCCTATGAACTTTGAGAATAGCAGAATTAAGAGAATTAGAGTACTTAGCATTTTTGTGAGATCACTTTGAAAACATAGAGGGTGAACTTAATTGATGGTAGCAACATAAACATAGTACTTAATTAACTTGGCATGAACAATACTTTTGCAAGAGAGAGAGTATTAGAGAACATGACAATAATTAAGGACCGGTTTACTTGGAGCCGGGTCCCACCTTCAAAAGACGTTTGTATTATAGATTCTCCCATCAAGAGAGATTTGGTACAATACAATCTTTGTGTTCCTTGTGACCTTGGTGATGCAATGAAGATGGAAAGCTTCATGCATCACAAGCATAACATAAACTTTGTAGAAAGCATTAATTGTCCTAAGCCTCAGTCCCAAGGCCTCAAACACCTTCGAAGGTGGAGAGAGCTAGCGGGGAATGAGGGTAGGGAAGAGGAAGAAGAATCATTCATAGGAGAAAGAAATAGTTTCTCACTTATCATCACTCTTCTTACTTAGCATAGCATAATAGCATAGTAATGAAGATGAAGAAGATGGAAAGCTTAAGCATTAAAGCATGGCTCTTGGTTGGATTTGCATTCCATAGCCAAGAGTGTTGGTGTAGGCTCTCCACTTCTCAACAAGCTTGGAGAAGGAGATACAGATCTTGCACTTGGCACTCCACACAATGAGAGCATGTGTGTGTGTGTCTGTGGGGGGGGGGGGGGTGGGAGAGTATACCTCCCTCTCATGCTTGGTCCACCTCTCTCTCTCTCTCTCTCTCTCTCTAGTAATATTTAATTATATCAATTGGGACATGTGTCCTCTTTTTCCTCTTTGAGAGAGAACTTAATTATTTATTTTTATGCATTTAAATTCTCATTGGACCTCTTTAAAGACTATCCAATAGGATTCAAGCATATTATGAGGGCCACACGTGGATAATTTTTTGAACATGTGTCTTTTATGCTTATTAAGTCATTTGGTTTGAATTGATTACCTCAAGCATTTAGTCAATCAAGCATGGAAACGTTTTATGCTTCTTAAGAGTTTATCTTTGAAATGAACACTTCAATAACCTTAGTCATTTAAGCATAAAAATCACCTCAAGCTTTTGGCAAGGTTCCCACAACCACTTTAAGCATCTTAGCATCTCATGCTTGGGTAGAATTCTAACCTCAAGGTTAGCCCTACCTTGCCTAAGGTCAAAGAACTTTTTAACACTAACTTTTGGAGGTCTTTAATGAAGCAAACTCTAAGGTCTTTTAAGCTCCATTAGATGCACGTTGCTCTTTGATAGACTGCTTCCTTTTGGACCCCTATTAAGATGTAACCATCTCTTCTCTTGGTCCCTTGCTGAGGTAAATCTAGAAGCACTTATTGCACATTGCTCTTTGGTAGACCGTTTCCTTTTGGACCCCTATTGAGATGCAACCATTTCTCCTTTTGTTACCCTGTTGAGATAGGTCTAGAAGCATATATCTATATCCTATCTCTTGTTTCCTTTTTATCTTCCCATATTAAATGATCAATTTAATATGAGAAAATCATTTGGTAAAGTTAGATATTATATTTTATGACATGACAACCGTTGAGGACCGGATTTATGCGCACCAAGTCCCCCCTCCACCAATAGGCATTTGTATTATAGTTTCTCCCATTAAGAGAGACTTGGTACAATACAATCTTTGTGTTCCTTGTGACATAGGTGATGCAATGAAGATGGAAATCTTCATGCATCACATGACCATAACATAAACTTTGTAGAAAGCATTAACTATCCCAAGCCTTAGTCTCTAAGCCTCAAACACCTTCGAAGGTGGAGAGAGCTAGCGGGGAATAAGGGTAGGGAAGAGGAAGAAGAAACATTTCATAAGAGAAAGAAATAGTTCCTTACTTATCATCACTCTTCTTGCTAGCATACATAAGAAGATGGCAAGATTAAGCATTGAAGCATGGCTCTTGGTTGAATTTGCATTCCATAGCCAAGAGTGTTGGTGTAGGCACTCAACTTCTCAACAAGCTTGGAGCAGAAGATGGAGTTCCTCTACTTTCACCAAGTGAGAATACCTCAAACAAATGAGTGTGTGAGAGGTGTATCCCCCCCCCCCCACCCCCCAAGCATAGCCCTTGCTTGCTTTGGACGAGCCCCCCTCCCCTTTTTGCTCAAGCTTGAAGCTTATTGAACCCCTCTCCCCCTAGCAAATCACATGCACCATGTATTTCAAGCACATGGGTAGTATTTGGACAAGTGTCCTCCTTACCCCTTTGAGAGAGAGAGAGAGATCTTGAAAATATCTACATATTTGTTGAATTGAACTAGAAGATCATTGGACCCCGCTTTAGCCTAGCCAATATAATTCAAGCACCCTCTTTAGCCCACGACAAGAACCTCAAGCACCTTAGTCATCAAGCACGACAAGCACCTCAAGCTTAGGTCGAGTTCCCACCTCAACCTCAGCCCTAGCTTGCCTAGGGTCAAAATAATTTTAACACTAACCATTAGAGGTCTTTAATGAAGCTAACCCAAAGGTATTTTAAGCTCTATTAGCTAGCCTTGCTCTTTGACAGACCATCTCTCATTTGGACCCCTTTACCATTGGTCCCGTGTTGAGATAGATCCGTAAGCACATGTCTATATTCTAACCCTTGTTCCCATTTATTATCCCTTATTAAATGATCAATTTAATATGAGAAAATCATTTGGTTTGGTTAGATAATAGATTTTATGAAAATTTCATAGCACAAAAGAGTTTATACTTACACATGCATGGCTTAAACTTTGATACAAGTTGTTTTCATAGCATGTTTGAGGGCAGTAGTGGCCATTTTCTCTCTCAAGCCTAAAGAGAGATAATTGTTGATCATCCCTTGTGCTAAGATTTTGATCATTTTGAAACATGAATAAATGTTGAAAATAATAATTTCTTGCTCAACAAAATAATTCAAGCATGACCAACTAACAAATCTGGCGATACTAGCTATGGCAAGTCTCCTCTACTGCATGAGCAAAAGGGTAAGGAGTCTAGCTCAACAATGTACATCACAAATCCCCAATCTTTTATCCCTAATCACTCCTCTTAATCCACTCGATTTCATTAATGCTAAGTGTGAAGGAGGTGTTGAAAGCTTATACCGTTCCTTGGACAAGGTGATGTAGCATCTTCCCAAGCAATAAGATGTTGCTCCTTATACTCTACACTCTAATTACTTAAGATGTGCACTCAAGTATGCACACACATTGCATACAGAAGGACAACCAACAACACACGTAGTGATTAAGCACCTATATACACATGAATGCATGAGGCATGCATGATCTACTCACCAATTTTCACTATCTCTTTGGTTATTACCATGTCATTCTATGGGCCAATCATGACCAACCTAGGTTTTTTGTACATGAACTCCCAATCTACCCTCCTTGCCTTATAAGAGAAGAAAAAGGACCTATCTTCTCTATATGTAGAGGTACTCGAGCAAGCTTTCTTAACATGAAATCGTAGGTAACCATAGGTAGACTTCTAAGGTCAAGGATTGACAAAGCATTGCAATGTTCCACCCATCAAAGTGTTGAAGTTTTTATACACAAAGGAAGAAATTGACCTACTGATGAGTGGAGTCACAAATTCATTTTATCACAATCAAAACCTATCAAAGTGCCTTTCCTTTGCATTCAATTGATGCATTCTAAGAGATGTCGTTTTGAACAGGAGTCTCATCAAGAACTTTATGTGCTTTTGCAAGGGCACCACGTTTGATATATCAACTAAAGCATTACCAAGCCTAACATAATTCTCCATCAACCCCTTGTTGTGATTCTCTAGTAGCCACCTCTGAATCTCACCATGAAATCTGTCACCCATACGAGGGTCTTACATAGGCCACATGCCTTCAAGGTGCAAGCATAGGAAACTATATTCGTTGAAAAAGAATTCGCTTTGCATTTAGTTAAGACAACCTAGAGCTTCCTTCCCACATCCATGTCAAGAATCGGCTCATTCCAAAACATGAAATTTTGAACAGAAATCTCATCAAGAACTTTATGTGCTTTTATAAGGGCACCACATTTGATATACATATCAACCAAAGCATTGCCAAGCACATCATGTTCCTTCAACAACCCCTGATCTCATTGTTCATTCTCTTAACCCAGGTAATGGTCTTGCATAATGCCACATGCCTTCAAAGTGCAAGCATTGGTGAAAACATTTAGTGAAATACCTTCCCTTCACATTCAATTAAAAGACCCCAAAGCTTTCTTCCCACAACCATGTTGGGTGTAGCCTATAATCGGCATGTTCAAAGAGACGACATTTTGAACATGAATCTCATGAAGGACTATATATGCTTTGGTAAGTGCCCCACGTTTGACATACATAACAACCAAAGCATGTTTCTTTGGTATCTCTTGATCTATTGTCACCCATGTGAGGGTCTTGCATAATGCCACATTCCTTCAAGGTGCAAGCATAAATGATTGCATTTTGCAAAAGCCTTCCCTTTGCATATGATTAAAATTTCCCACAACTTCCTTAGGTGTATATTGCAATGAACACATTCCAAGAAATGACATTTTGAATAGAAAGCTCATCAAAAAATTTACATGCTTTTGTAAGAGCACCAAATGAGATGTATGTATGTATGTGTGTGGACCAAAACATTGTAGCATGGCAAGTTTCTCTAGTAGCTAATCTCATTGTAGTTATATGAGATTAGCGACTGGAGAAACTTGTTGCATGCTTTGGTCCAACTATATATATCTATATATATCTATATATATATATATATCTATATATATATATATATATATATATATATATATATATATATATATATATATATATATATATCATTGTAATTTTTATCACCCATGTGAGCATCTTCCATAAGGCCACATGCCTTCGAAGTGCAAGCATAGTCTTTTGCATTTGGCAAAAGGCTTTCCCTTCGCATTCATTAAAAATAGCCCAAAGCTTCCTTCCCAACATGGCGGTCTCTGTGCTCATCATCGCACTGTTACTACAAGCATATCCATTGTATCTATATATATATATATATATATATATATATATATATATATATATATATATATATATATATATATCATTGTAATTTTTATCACCCATGTGAGCATCTTGCATAAGGCCACATGCCTTCGAAGTGCAAGCATAGCCTTTTGCATTTGGTAAAAGGCTTTCCCTTTGCATTCAATTAAAATAGCCCAAAGCTTCCTTCCCAACATGGCGGTCTCTTTGCTCATCATTGCACTGTTACTACAAGCATATCCATTGTATCTATGCTTGCAATCATCTTGCTCTCTGTGAGTCCTTTGATGCTCCTTTGATGGCTACATCACTGTAGCTACAATCCCTTCTATATCCACATTTCATCCTCTCTATCATGGTGTCTTCGTCTTTCATACGTCTCTCATGTCTACCCTGATATCAATCATCAACTCTTCTATGATTTCTACCCTAATGTCAACTGTCACATTCAATTTTGCTAGCATGTCTACAATCATCATTGATTTTGTGTCGTTCCTCATAGCCTCATGCTGAAGCTCCTTCTATAGATGAGTTCTCCTTGTTTTTTAGGGGGAAGAATAAAATGAATGACGATGAGAAAAATTTAGATATAAGTACTCATGAAGCATCTCAACCCCATTTTCTTTGATCAAGGTTTTTGGCAATTTTTTCAAGCAAGGTGGTTGTCAATGCAGGGAGAGTCTGATTTGCACATCTAACTTTTGGCAAATGTTTCTAGCAAGATGGATGTCAGAGCACGGAGAGTTAGTAGAGAGGTAGAGGGCTGGGATGGCACACAAAGGGCTGGTAGAGAGCATGCTCCCACTACAATGACGTCTTGTTTGCACATCTAGCTTTCAACCCATTGTCGTTGCGTGCCGAAAAGCATGCATAAGCTGCTTTGGCCAATAATATTAAAAGAATGTGTATGGTCAATAATTAAAAGTAGACTTGAGGCTTCTGACCGTGTGATTTGTGTGGAGGGAAATGGCCTAGATCATGCCAAGAGGCTACCTCCATGCTCAAGAACATTAAAAACCTCATTAGGCTTTCGGATTAACAAGCCATTGCCATGTAACAACTGGTAACTTGTATGAACAAGTATTATATACAACTAATGTTCTTGTTGACCTTGATAACAAGGGCTTCATGGAAACGACACTTGCATTCCATGTTATGACAAAAAAAGTTGATGATTTTTATGTTTGCATGCAATCTATGGAGCTTGTAACACATTTTTTAATCTATTCTCCCCTCACTTGCATGCACCTATCCAATTGTATCTCTTACATGAGAGTTTGAATGGATTTTGAAGGCTTATGATGTTGCTGAAATTATTTGTGATTTTCAATTCATAAGCGCCCAATGCTACCTACGCACACACACACGCGTGTACACACACACACACACACACACACACACACTTTTTTTCTTTAGTAATAGCATTTGATTTACAAATGGGAAACCTCAAATCAAGGAAAACTTATGGAAAACATTACATGCGGTAAATAAAAAAAGTCAAAGTAGTGCTCATAGTGAAGAGGGGAGAGCTCATCCAAATCTCGAGCAAATTTAAGAGACTGTGGAAGGGAGGTTTTGAAGAGGAAAACATAATCCACTTGAACTTGCTAAAACATGAAATCATCACGTGCTTTCCAAACTGTTCAAAGCACCCAAAATCTAACCCAATCACAAA
Organism: Adiantum capillus-veneris; assembly: GCF_014529385.1. Classification (NCBI taxonomy): domain Eukaryota; kingdom Viridiplantae; phylum Streptophyta; class Polypodiopsida; order Polypodiales; family Pteridaceae; genus Adiantum; species Adiantum capillus-veneris. The sequence continues at coordinate 153,419,044 of NC_140935.1, forward strand.
AGTATGCATGCAACCGAAGCAATGACAAAATCACTCAAAAGGTCCAGAAATATTGACCAAAATGTATCCTAGGAAAATGATTGCAAAGACAAGTAGAGACAGTTCCACAAATCACTACGTGCAAGATCAAAACCACAATAAATGTGAAATACTTTCTCTACAGGCACCAGGCGAATGCATCTTGAGGAGGCCATTCCTTTGGAGCGAATAAATTTACCAATTGGGAGAATCCCAACAATGCATCTCCACATGAACAATTGCTCTTTCAATGGAAGTTTAGCATGCCACACTTTCATAATTTTGTTGTGCAACCATGTAGTTCCTTTATCCATGTGCCTTATCTTATTCTAGTGTTCCTCTAGCCAAGGAGATGACTACAAATGGCAATATACCTTTTTTGTAGATAAAGACAGGATCGAGGATCTTGATAATGACAATCATGCACTCGATCTTCAATGACAAGCGATAGAATGGGAGATCTAGAACCAACAATCTCGTTGATGATTTGCCACGTGTGTCTGTAATGCTTTCCAAGACCAAAAGTAAGAGCATCTTGTCAAATGATAGTACATGTCGCTTAGCATCGACCACGTCCAATATCAAATTAATGCCTGTCTAGGAAATAGAATATGCCTATCTCTTGGAGACCATTGAACAAGGGTCGTGATAAAAAGAAAAACTCCAATTAAAGCTCTCAAGTTTGAGTGATTTCCACTCGCATCATCCCTACCATGCGATAATGTGACGGCTTTGTGACTTGTTTCCAATCCGCTCTACTAGACAAGAAGCAAGGGGGCAAGCTGGAATCATAGCTTCAAATTTTCCAAAAACGACATCCTAGTAGAAAGGCTGCCAATGACCAAAAGTAGGTGAAGAAACCGCTTGAGAGCACAAAAAAGCAAACATCAGCATCTAGTGTTGTTTTTGTTCCACCAGTACCAATAACAACATGGCCTTCCTTGCAATAACATGGGAACACAAATGTAAGATGTTCATACCACCACACTTCTTTGGAGTACATAATTTATACATAGCAAACAATCACAACCCTTTTTTTATGAGAGCAAGTAGACCAAATGATCCAAAATCCAAGACATAAAGGCACAAAGTCGACGAGTTGTGGCTAATGCAACAATGGTAAGAAAAAGTGCATATAAGCCATCAAGATGGACGGCACTATTTTGAGTCGGTACATGTAACGGCTAGGTAAACAATTTTCAATACTGAAATTTAGATCTAATCTTATGCTGAACCCAATTTGGCATTGTTCATCAATGACCAAGCCAACGGGTATCCAAGATGCCGCACAAGCTAATCAGGCTTTACAATTTCACCTGGCCAAAATGAAGAATGCCAATCCATTTGATATAATGGCAAAAGGTTAGGTTTTTTTAAAGTTAACATAAAGACCATTAGCCAACCATGTGCAAGGCATCCATAATACAACAAACATCATCTGGATGATTCCTAGGCCAGAGCATAGAGTCATCAGCATAAGTTTGCGCCATAAAATGATAACGAGAAGGTGATTTCAATCCATACAATTGACCAGATGCCGTCAAGGAGTCCAAATAAAGCAACAGAGGATGATGAGTGGCAATAGCATAGAGCATGGCACTCAATGAACATCATCCATAATACAACGAACATCATCTGGATGATTCCTAGGCCAGACATAGAGTCACCATCATATGTTTGCACCATAAAATGATAACGAGCAGGCGATTTCAATCCATGCAATTGACCAGATGTCATCAAGGAGTCCAAATAAAGCAATTGAGGATGATGAGTGGCAATAGCATAGAGCATGGCACTCAAAGGACATCCTCACCTGACTGAACGACAAAAATCCCACGACTATGTAAGCTCACCATCAATTATTCTAGAAGATTGAAAATCCCACGACTATGTAAGCTCACCATCAATTATTCTAGAAGATTGACTATGCTTGTAAAGAAAGTGGGCCTCACGACGCATTTTCAATCCAAAACCTGAGCTACCATGATCTGTGCAATGAAGTCCCACTAAATAGTATCAAATGATTTCTCTATATTAACTTGCATGATTAGCACATCTTGTTTAATATACTTTGCATACTCAATGCCAATGAAAGCATTAACAAGATTATCCATAACTTGCATGCAAGAAATGAATCCATATTGAACAACATGTATATATATATAAAAGAGCTTTAATTCCTGTAGCAATCATGTTCAACATTATTTTGTAAATGACCGGCATAAGCATAATGGGCCGCCAATGAGAAGAGGAAACACAAAGTGCTTGCTTAGGGAACAATTTCATTAGGCCTTCTTTCCACAATTGTGGCAAAGATTATGTAGTCCGTGCATGGTTCATCATGAAAAAGTAAAGGCTGTTTTAGGGATTCTCAAAAGCAGAGGAAAAAACCATAAGACCATCCCACCCCGGAGATTTCCAATGGCCAAGATGCAATGAGCTACTATGCAGTTCGGCTTTAGTAAAGTCAGCCTCAAGTGTATGTGCATCATCCTTAGTCAATGTTGGATGTCCATACTATAACATCAGTTGTCTAGCTTGCAAGACCTCCAGTGAAGGGGCCTTTGAAGCTGCAAACCCCTGTTGAAATAATTTGCCATAGAATGTTCTAATTGCATTTTGTTAGTAGTCCATTGTCTTGCGTTACCCTTACCTCTTTTATGGGCCGTGGATTGTCGTGAATGATGCAAATGCTTTAAAAATTGTTTTGATGAACAACCTTTATCCATAAGAGAATATTATCGTGATCAAACTTTCCATTTTTCTAGTTTTTGCTTGTTATTATGCATCAAAGAGTCTTTTGCGGTGCATAAAGTCTCTTGCTAAGAGACATCGAGCGGGGTCTAGAATTCGCGAGATTTTCTAACTTTTGATAGGTGGCCTTGTCTACTTTCACCATATACCCTAATCCTATATGGCGGCTTGGATACACATTACAAAACGATACTAGGCTACATCCACATCAATAAACGTATGAGACACAAGAAGAGGAATCACAACTTCAATCATATTATGGAAGGCTTCATGCAAAAGATATGCATTATTGATAGGCAATAACCGCTTTCGGGCGATGCATCAAAATAAACTAGCAGCCAAAGAGGGAAATGATCGGATAAGGTAAAGGAACGATCAACCCTCATGGTACTTGCACAAATATCATATTGCTGAGTTCCTAGCAAGTACTAGCAATCCAAACCGTGCTCGATACCTTGAGTGTGCACCATGAGTAAACGTATAACCCTCTTTGTAGAATGAGTAAGGGCCCATAAATCTAAAATACATCTGTCACTAACCATATTATCCCAAGAAGAACGCTCAAAACTCAACATATGCGAATGACCAGATGTCTTATTAGTGATCGCAGGTGCATTATCAAAATGCCCACACCAGAATGCATCTGATCGCCAAGGGTATTTGATTATATCTTGCCAAAGGTGTCTTCTATGTGCCGAAGTAGCATAAGCATACATACCAGCAACTTCCAATATATTGACCAACCATCCATCGACCCTTAGGGTCATTATGTGGCAATATTGGCTACAATTCATGTTGCACCATCATCAAAACACCGCAATAATTTTTGGTCCTAGCAAAAGAAATCCAAAATCCTGTAAAGTATGAAGATTGACTTGTGAATTCATGCTGATCATGCTCCTGTAAAACTACAATATCTGCTGTATGTGTATGTACATAGTGCCAGATTAGCTTCCACTTATTGTAACTGCACAACTTGTGCAAATTGTATGTAAAACATAAGAGAGGAGAATGCATCTGTACAATATGTACATGGGAACCACAAAAAGGGACCATTAATAAGTAGTGCCCCCATTGGCACATCTACATCCATGCCAATGGTCAACAACGAAGAATCCACATGCATTCCTTGAGAAGAAGGGAGGTGCATATGTGATGACCCATATGTCGGACTAATCAAAGCATCTTTGTACGAGCAAACCACTATATCCCATGCTTCAACCAGCGTCTTGTGATCATGAGAGGTAGATGCAGATTGCCCACCACTTTTCCCATCCGGGGTAGGCACATAGTTTCTTGACGCAGGTGAAAAACGTGGTTTAGTCACCCTTTTTGGAATCAACCAACTTGGCTTACCCTTAGTGTCAATTTTTCCATTAGACTGTACATTTGCTAGAATCTTATTTTTGTCTTTATAAGCCCAAATTTACAATAATCCAGACATGCACCCACAAATTTCCCCCATTTCAGTTTAGAAGGCCTTTTGCCTACCACAGGATCCCTAGAATTGACCATAATTTAAGTAGGTGTAGGTTTGTCTACATCCCAAAGCACACAAAATCGATTTGAATGGGTATTCAAATTGGGAGGACATATGACTATGCCTAACTGAGTTGCCAAGAGAGGTAGGAGATGTTTCCATGTACGTGGGATCCCACTATTTTCACCCAAATTGGACACTCGTGATGGATCAGACTCTAGTAATCCTTGGTAAGTGCCCACAACAGTACATGCATCATTTCATATTGAAAAACAAAGGTGACATTTCCAATAATTGCAAATGAGCATCCATATTTGCCAACAAGACCTCATAAAAGCCTCTCACACCAAAATATACTCCTATAACAGCTTGTCTCTTAAGCAAGAAATCAATCCATTGACCTACATCTTGTGCAGAGGGCATTTTACCCAGAAAAAAAAGATAACATCATATAAGGTATATTGGGAAACTGGATCCATAAGTCCCTGCACCAAAATGACCACCTCCGTGTGGTAGGTTCTTGTCCTTCTTACGTGTTTCGAGCATCCTCAAAATCCTCAAAAAGACATTAGCTAATAATATTAGCCGCATCCATTGAGGTAAAATCTACATACTTCCTGCGTTTATATACTGCCTCTTTTGCCATAAGTAAAAACTGCACTACCACACCCTTCCCTTTGTACTATACAAGAAACCACCTTTCTGTACAATCGCCAACACGTTGACTACAAAAAACTAACACTTTAACAACTGTTTGCAAGAAAAAACCCTGACTTTGCCAAGAAAAAGAAGATTGTGTAGGAGGAAGACTGCTCGCACACGCGTGTGCACGCACATGCGCGTGCACACACACACAGAGGACCCTCACTTATATACACACATTAAATTTGAACATCAGCCTAAGTCTAGATGAACCGAACCCCCAATAAGACTTGTGCAAAAGAAGAAGGCCTCACTACGGGTTGGACTAAAGGGCGCGCAACACAAAGTAGAAGCGCACAATGGTAGAGGGCTCGCATGCGGCAGAGCCGGCAGGGAAGACCTCTTATGGACTATTGGCGCTCGCACAAGGACTGCTTCTCGCTCAAGAGCAGAAACACTCTCGTTGCACACACACACACACACACACACACACACACACAATCTTTCACAGAACAAAAAAAGCTTAGCTGATAATTATTTCAGGAGCCCTTCATCTACATCTCTATTATACCGCCCATTACATGATCACACAAACAACTGTCACAGTAGAATCATGTGCTTGGACGATCGGCCAAAGGTAGGAGACAAGTCGCCAAGACGACCCCATACTCCCAAGTACGTGGAGTAATGTTACAATATCCACTTAATTGATGACCATAACTACGATACAAGAAAATCTTATGAGAAGGTAGAAATTGGGCTAGCAGGTATAACCGATCTGAAAAACCTGGCTTTATTGAATATTCTATGTAATACTACTGTGGACCTAGGCCCAGTACCTCAGCAACCATCACGAATCGGATATTGTCTTTGAATGCTCTCGACCCCATAGAGTCACTCGAGTCACTCGGTCCTGATAGGTCCACCACTTGGTTTGAGAAACTGAGGTTCCTAACTGCGGAAATAAATGAAGTTCATAACGGAGTGCAGTTGCTCTCCGAGTAGATGTACTGGACAGATAAAGATGTGCAGTTGCTATAGAAAAAACATGTTCGTGAATGTATGCCATAATTTAGTAAATACGACTGGTAAGCAGATTAGCTGAAGATGCTAAACTCCGGAAAGGGTACTCTGGACTTTGTTTTTTGTAAATATATCACCCATCTTATATAGACCCACTCGTTTTTACTCCTAGACCAGAGAGAATTTTTATATACTCTCACCATTATGATAGGTGGATTTTTTACCCTAAAGATAGCTGAATGACATTAAGCTTACTATAGGGTTGGGAAGTAGGTGTAAAATTGCTATGTATGATCATCCGAGGATTAATACAATAAAATTCTCAACTAATTGAAGGACCAGGTATCAACTATGGAATAGTTTGGTATCCATTACAAATTAGGTATTTGGTGTACAATATGAACTGTCCGTGCATTCAAACTTTATACTATCTTATCATTGTTCATAAAATGCTCTGTAGCATGGTTTGTTTCACCAAGTATGCAATGTAGTTGTAGTGGCTTTGGAAAATTGAATCTGGACTTGTTTGTTTTGAAAAAATAACACTTTCTCTTTTAAACACACTGCACGACCCCGAGACCAAAAGGGAAAACTAAATAAAACTACCCGAAGGGTGGTTTATCTCTCACCTTTCAGTATACCAAGAACCTATCATATGGTTCGGGGGAATTATATGATTATAGACCCGAGGCTGGTTGCAATCACTCCGACTGGGTGGAGACTATGGAAATGCCTAGTTATTTGGGGGGGCCATAATGTGGCAGGCATTGCCAGTCCTTGCATGTAACTTAAATCTTTACCTTGTATTAGGGTAAAATTGGGAAATACAGTATGGTGGCGTTTACTATGAGTGAGCGGGCCTCCTACTACACGCTACCGCCTGTACTGAGAGGGGGGTGTCCGCATAATGTGACCTCGATGGGAGGGGTTGGTACTACTGTGGGTCGCGTCTTCTGCAGATGACTTCAACTTGTATAAATAATGGTGAGTACTCATACTCACTTAGCAACATCGTTTTCGGTTCACTTCTCTACTTGTGTGAGGTCATTACTGTGTGTGAGAGAGTGTCTGCTGAAGCTGTGGTCGCATCATGCCGAAAAAATCTGGAAAATCGATTGTGGAGGTTCCCTCGGCTCCTAATCTATAGGTTAACTTAAAATCTATTCTGCTCTTTTTTGAATTGGTGTATTGCCGGAAGTTCTGGCTATAGCAGGTTTTCTCTACTAAATGGAAATTTTTGGATGGTGTGGAATTTAAAGGGAAAGTGGTTTGTATATGGCTGATGATGAGATCTTTTGTGGAACGGCTACGCAGTAGGTGTAATGAAAAGGATACTGTTGGTTTTTGAAATAAAATCAGAAATTCAATTAAAAAAGGGTGTGCTGTATTGGGTGTATAAGATTGGTATGAAAATTGTTTGGGCAGCTGTAATACTACAGGGCTTGGTAGCATGGGTAAGTGGATAAGACCCCGGACTGTTTTGGGTTCTAGATATGGTGCATATTTTTGAATCGGCTAAAGAGGTCATTATGTACTGATTTCGGAAATTGGTGCCCTGTCTTTTGATACTCTGTATGTAGTATGTGACATTACATATCCTAATGTGGGAGTAAATATTGGTTTGTGCAAATGGACTCGACCTTTCTTACCGTATTAGTTGCAACTAAAATCGGACATAGAATCTGCAAAAGAGTTTTATTTCTCAAAATTGTAGGTACATACTAGTGAGATTGATTTTTTCTAGTGCAGATACCTATCTTACTGTATAGGCGAATTGTTATATTGAAGTCGCAAAAAAACCAGTTGTGGATATGTTGCCTTGCCTTTAGATATTCTGTAGAAAGTGAGTTGCATCTCAGACCGGACTGTGGTAGCAAAATGCCGGTATCTATTTTACTTGATTTTTTTGTTACATCACATACTAGGATGTTTTAGCGAAAGATTCAGGTAGATGGTCACTAATTCAACATGTGACGAATTTCTGCTGGCCTTGGTTAGCTTGAACCTCGGACATTTGATGAATTATGCTTGCCATCATCTGCTCGCTTCTTAGTATCACTCAAAGTACATAAGAGCTGGTCTTTTTCCTAACATCTAGCAGTACATACAACTAAAATCTTCTAATTAGTTGGTGTAAAATGTTCTCGATACTAATTTTTTTTTCCTTTTTAGCTGGTCCGGGCTGCTACTCTTATGTCTTGTCACTCTCAAACGAGGGCTGAGCTAGCTCTAGGTACTGAGTTGTCTATGGTGATTATGGTATAAAAGACATGGTATAACTGGCTTGAGCTACAGTATGTTAGACTTGACATAATAACATAGATATTTCTTTAGAAAAGGAAGTGAGTATAAAATGGTTTTAAAAAAATAGGGGAGCTCTGGTTTGTAAATTGGTAAATTATGAGTTTTTTGGAATATCCCAGCTTGTTTATATAAGGGTTCTTAAAGGAAGATTTGTTCCAAAAGATAGTTTTTTTATATACTTCAAACTATATGGAAGAGGTGGTCCTTAATTAACTAAGATCTGGCTCGAGATTGCTTGTGCCTACCTCTATAGATATTTTTTTTTCCAGTCTGATTAAAGTAGAATTTTTTTCATTAATCTACTTAAAAAATCTCCTATAATGTTAGGTTTGACAAAGAAAGTTTTAATATATATATATATATATTCAAGAAATAACCTAGTATATAACTGCTCTAAGGGGTTTTTTTACTCTCCTTTTTCAGTTTGGCAAAAAAGCCAAGGAACTTTTTTTCTAAAAAAACAACAAAATACAAGTTAAGAACTGTGTGTTTTTTTTATGGTGACATGGATAACAACTGGGATGCCTAGTATCACCTGCATACAACCACGTGCTAACGAATTGTTTTCTTGTGGCTATGGGTGCAGGTGAGGACTACCTTCCTTGATTAAAATGTACTGTTCTTAACAAATGGTGGATCTCTTATTGTGATGCAAAATTTCTCAGACTTTGGGTTTGAGGATTCATGAGCTATATTATGTTATCTTCATTACCTTGTAAATAATTTCAACAGCAAAGAGATTATTGTACAAATCCATTGTACTTTTCTATAATTGTTGGTCTGTGAACAGTTAGTGTTCGTTTGCGTATATATATAGATTTAGAACTGCTACACACACAATAAACGCAAATGAGAGATTGACTTGGCTGTTGATCTCTCTCAGACAATCACTCTAGAAACTTTCGCCTATTATAGTATAATTTTTATACTCTAATAGGCCGGGGTGCTATCACACAGTCTTAGTGGTTTTTTAACCTGACTGGTGTAAGGTTGCTAGCACTAGCATTCCATTTTGTATTCATGACTCTCACTTTACCTTAAATACTATCATTTACATAATCTATTACTTCTGTTAACCAGGTTGTGGGAAAGCTCACTGCAAGAATTAAAGTCGGCTCTGGCCCAGAAAAAAGAGCTCTAATTTTGGAGAAGTTACGACTCGCGAAAGAAATTGAAAAGACCTTCCCTCACATCTCACTTAGGATTGGGCCTTATCTACATATGGCTGTAAAATTCAAAAAGATGTAACTCGTTGTGTTAGATCTTCAGGTCTACACTTCTCTTCCAATACTATGGAATTCTAACTACAGATAATTTTGCAGATTGTTTCCCTTTCCCAAGGGCTTACTCTTCCTGTGGAACCCCTTTCCCTTGCCTCTCTACTTGCACTAAAATGTATACAAGATAGAGAAGCTTCTACCCTAATTTATGACGCTTCGAAGGATTCTAGTCTGTCTCTTGTCCAGCTCATTTTATTTGACTAATGGGTTAAAGTACTGGCTCTCCATGTAAAAAATAAATCTGATGGTATCAACCTTTTGATGGAATTTACTTCTAATCTGGCTGGACTTTCCAAAACACATATTCAGGACTTAGCATCTTTCTCTTCCAAAGGCTCTGAACTCTCCAATCTTCTTAGAAAATTTTGTGGGCTTAGTCCTATCTTTGTTACAGCTCCCTCTACGCCTATAGTCCCTCCACCGAATAGCCTCTTTTGTAGAGATGCAGCTGCATTAGAAGCAGTAAAAGAATTTCAAAAAGACCTTTGTTCACTCAGTGAAGCTTCGCTTTTGGTTATGGTACCGAAAGTTTCTAGGGCATTTCCTTTCTTACCTTCAAGGCAAATTGAGGTAGAATCCTTGGGGGTAGACCACAGGATGTGGATGTTCCCAAATAAAGGATTTCTAGCACCCATATCTATGGAAACTTGGGTCTTCCTTGCCAACTTGGCCCCTGCAACTATTGAGGAATGCAAACTTAAAGTTCTGAAAGGGATCCAGCTCTTGGACAAAGGGGATTTGATTAAAGCTCCATTCAATATGAGTTTCCTTGATGATAAAAAATGTAGTTCGAATACAGGTTTATATGCAAGAACTAAAGGGGTGATGACCTTTAGTAAAAGTAATGCTGATTACAACACCGAGACAGTATGGAATGTGTTCAAGCCTTACCTTAAGTGTGCTTGCAGATTCTTAGACCCCAAAGCTGCGGGCGAGTCAAGCATAATTTGGTTTAACCATGCTATTTGGTACGCTCTCAACAATCTGCCTAGTATCTTTCCTGATAAAGCAGAAGAATTTCACCTTTCCCTCTTTTGCTCTTGGCTTGGTGGACAAGCTAAAGATCTGGTCTTAGCTCAAATTGCCTTTATTCAGTACATATCAATTATGTGTGACACTCTTGAAGAACTTGGATCGGATGGGTGTGGTACTCTGCTAACCACTTATGGCAGCTTTAAAGGTATCAAAAGTATGGTCGGGCAAATCAAACTGAATATTGAAGAGGATGAATCTCAAGTTTTCAAATGTCCTAATACTCTTGGCTCTCCGGCAGCATCTTACACCTCTTTCTTAACTCCCTCCTCAAGTGAATCTGTGTTTGGAAGAGGGAGAGGTAGAAGTTATGTGAGAGGTCGGGGAAGAAACCTTCCAATCAGAAACCTTTTGGATATGTAATATGCAGGATCGAAGGAGTGCTTGTGGAAGACGTTACCTACCTCCAAAGGAAGAAGCGTGTAAAAAGATTATCTCACATTGCTTGTTTGCAAGCAAGATTTTGGATTTCTTTACTCCCAAGCTATTTTCTCAGAATGTTTTGGATATATTTTTGGATCGAATTTATTACTAAAGGATGTGATGATTGGATGGAAATACTCGCCGCCTATTAAGAATCTTTTATTTTCTAATGAATTTCTCCATAATAAGGAGATACTTATATTCTCTTGTCATCTATTTCAAAAATTCTGTAAAAACCTCACTGACTTTGGTTTACATGTTTGTACATCTAACTTAGAAATCGTTTCTGATCCACAAGTAAGGAGCCTCTTGAGTAAAGGCCTGAATCATATTCCTCCTTTTCCACTAAATCCTCAAAGTGCCTTATTTGCACTACTTGAATGCCTGGCCGACTTGGCCTTAAAACTCCAACTGGAGGAGGAAGTTCACTTCCAACTTACTTCAGCACTCAAAGGAATTTTTTGGAAAAAGATCAGTCTTATGCCACAAGTATGGCTAAGCACTGATACCACCTGGCTTACGCCTAAATTGAAGACCTCTATTTCTGACACTAAAAAGAAATGGCTTATTATTGGCCTAGATAAAGCCTCAAATACGGCGTCCTTTATATGTAAGAAATTAGCTTTCGAGGCTGCCAATTCAAGAGTGAATAGTAAAGACTTTCTTAAACTTGAGAACTCTCCGCTATGTGTAGCTACAACATTGAACAATGAATTATCTGGACTCAGTTATAGTCCCGACTCTCTGAAAATTCCTGTACTCTTCCCAACATATTAGAATCATAAGCATAAATTTAGATGGATTTCTGACGCTTCAAAAAGCCTGTTCTCTTGTGTTACGAATGATATCACCCACTGCTTAAATTTTGTTCTACTAGAAATCGAAGATATCTGTGCCAGCAAACACAGAGATATAAAGAGATTCAGAAATATAAATTAGTGCCCTTTTTGGGTCATAAAAAATGCAGTCGAGGTATATATCAACCTCCCAGAAAACATTTACTCTATCTTCACGGCAGACATAACTCAATGTTATGAAAATATCCCTTTAGATGGATCGTATGGGCTTGTTTATACCTTATCATGTCTTATAAAGATTGCCTTTGCCTATAGAAAAGAGCTTGGGTATACTTGCATCTCACAAAAACGGAATTAAAGATGGGTAAAAAAATCAAAAAAATCCGCACCGTTCATCTTTAAAGAGGATGATTTATATAAGTATATCTTTTGGCTACTTAATAACAGTTGTATCCAATTAGGTGATACCTGCTACAAACAAACTCTAGGGATCCCAATGGGTTTTGCTTGCTCTCCGATTATGTGTAATCTATATCTCTGTTACTTTGAATACCAATGGCTTCTAAGAATATTAGAAAACCCAGCGAGTAACTCGTTACTTACACACTTTGCACATTCATTTAGATTTATGGATGACCTATGTAGCCTCAACAATCCCATGTTTGAGATTACTCTTAATGATATTTATCCACCGTGCCTTAGTATTGAACCTACATTCTCTGAGAGAGTTCTTTGGCATGATAAATGGATCATTTCTAGGACACACTTCCTGAATATTGAGTTTACTTTAACTCCCCCATTTTTGGGAAACTTTTACACTCGCTTTTTTTGGAAAAGAGAAAAGCTTAAACTTATGTCATCTGAATTTACAAAGAAAAAAAGCAATAGACCTTTCAAGAATTCTCTACACACCTGTCTAGGAATGCTTTTTCTTATAATATATGCCTCTTCCGACTGTTTTAGAGCATATGAAGAAATCAATACTTTGATTACCAAATTCATTTATAATGGGTTTACAAAAAAAGACCTTGTTGCATGCATTTGCAACTCCCTAGAAAAACACAACTGGACCTACCTTAAGTCTACTTAAATCAGAATAAAATCTAACCACAGCATAGCAATTTTTCAAATTAATACAAACACTTCATGAGGTGGTAGGCTCCTATTCTATGGGGTCTACTACCTCATAGGATAAGGTGCTTGGGAATGGGTGGGCGCACACACACACAAAAAAAAATAAAAATTCTTTCACGGAACAAAAAAAGCTTAGTTGATAATTATTTGAGGAGCCCTTCATCTACATCTCTATTATACCGCCCATTACATGATCACACAAACAGCTATCACAGTAGAAGCATGTGTTTGGACGATCGGCCAAAGGTAGCATTAGCAAAAATATGAACCTTGCATGGGCCTTGTAAGGAATCCTAATTTTTAGGGATTAAGGCTAATGTTGTGTGGGGTTTAGGGGGCAAGGGCATTGAAGAAGGTAGTTTTGAGTAGGCTTTTCTAGCCTTTTTTTTAGACAAATGTAGGATGTGGACCTAAAGGGTTACTTTCTCTCTCTAGCTTTTTTTAAAGTGAAGGAAGCATAGGGGTGTGTCCACATCATAAAAAACGTGGGTCACAAAGAGACAAAATTTGACTTTTTAAAAAAAAACATTTTTACTTGTTTCTAACTTAAAACTCCCTCCCAACATATATATATATATATATATATATATATATATATCCAAAAATCATTTTTTGACCCATTTTTTAACCCACAAGCTTAGAAAGTCCATTTTTTCAAAACTCTTTTTCCCCAAAAAGTAATAAACATTTTGTTCTCTCCTCCCTCCCCTCTCTCTCTCCCTCTCCTCTCCCTCCCTGCCCCTACCTTCCTCCTCCTCCCCAATCTCTCCCTCCCCCCCGTCCCTCCTTCTCTCCTCCCATCTTCCTCAACCTCTCTACCCTTCCCCCTCTATCTTTTCATCATTTGCTTCCTCACGCAACAGCTTCCATGGTGCTCACGGACATCACAAATGGTTTGCTTCCACCACCACGTACTCCGCACACCAAAAGCATACATATTCGCTTACCCACGGCATTTGCACCGAAGACCACTAGTGAAGGTGATCAAAGGTCATCACAGGAACGTCGCACCACTTGTGAGACCAATGTTGACATTTGGGTGGATGGCCATTTGTACCCTTACGATTCTATAAGCCGCTTCCATCCACCGTTCAATAGCCTTTCCACATTTCTTCAATTTCTTGGGAGGGGAGAACCAGGCTTGTTAGGCTATTGTAAGCGGTTGTGTATGGGTGCAGGTGCTTCTTTGCATATGTGGATGCACGAATGTCAAGTTCTTCACCTCAAGACGACGGCATTACAAGAGAGTGTTGCCTCTTCGGAGAGGGTAGTTAAAACTCTTGAACAACAAATGCAAGAAAAGGAGTCCCACATCCAGAAGCTTACCAACACCATCACATACTTGAAAGAAACACCCCTTGGTGCAAGGGAACGCAAACGCACGTATTCATCCATTGAAACTCTTGCACATTCGGGAGGAGCACGCAAACGACGAGTTACATCCACAAGGTGATTTGGTCTTTACTTGCATGATGCATTCTTACTTCACACTATTTTCTAATATTTATGTTTATTTGTTGCTAGAAACTTCATCCAGGAGGCATGCGGTGGAACAAGCCAAGATGATCGAGTCAACCTTCTCACTAGTTGTCTCAATGCCCAGGACGTGATTTCTATCTTACAATCACCTGGAGGTAAGCACATTAAGGATGCAGTCACCAAGGACCTTATGCGTAAATTAAGAAATGTGGTTAGTGATGATGACGTTCAACAAGCTTGTGATGAGGCTGGAATCAACACCAAAGCCTATCAGGCTGTTGTCCAACTCCTAAAGGATGCCCTCAAAGAACATGGCATTGTGGAAAACCTATTTCCCGTTCCTCACAAGGTCAAGCTCGCAAAGAAGGCCACAAATGAAGATGTGTTCTCCCGCATTGGGAAATACCTACACATTGAGGACACAATGCCAACTTCCCTTTATGCTTCGTGCGCAACAAAGACAAGGGGAAAAGGTAAGAAACAATCCATAAGACCTTCGGAGAAGGGCTTTCCTTACACAATGTGGAACAATATTTTCGTGGATCTTAGAAGACTTCAAGAAGCCATGCTTAGATTTTACGAGTTACCTGAAGAAGGTGACACACTTTACTTTTTTCTTTGGTATTATTCTTATCATAGACTCTGAAGTTTAAGGTCTTAGCACTATTTATTTTGTAGTGCTTGGCACAAAATTCGCTTTTGTGCTGAAACTCGATGAGTGTCAAATAGTGAAAGGCCGAAGGTTAGAGAGGCTAAGTGTCACTCTCATGAACGAGGCCCTTCTGCAAACCAAGCGAAGGGATTTAGTCGAGCCATCTCCCCATCTTTTAGCGTCCAATCAGAGAAAGACATTTGGTGGTTGGGTGCTATTGAGGTGCCCAAAGAGACCAATGGAGTACTTTCATGGATTTTTGAGAGAACTCCATGGATCACAGAAGTAATACACTCCCAAATTGCAGTTCAGAAGTTGGAGATTGAGGGTTTTGGTAGTTATGATGTGGAGTGGCACTTAGGTGGGGATTTGAAGACCATAAAGTGTTTGCTTGGCTGCAAACAAGGGGCTTCTTCTCTCATGCCTTGTCCATTTTGCACTCGAGGGTACAAACCTAATGGAAAAAAATCACATAAGAGCACTGCAAAGGCCGGTTCCATGCTTCCATGGCAAGGGCATGGAGAACAAGGGTTAGATTGTCGTGATGTCGGAGATGAAGGTAGAGAATGGGAAGCGTCTATTCTGAGATGTCCCATGCTCAATGCCCCAGACCGTGATCAAAAGGACCACGCTTGGAATACAATTTTTTCTATTTCCTCTATCGAATGTACATTTTTGTACATTACACGCATTCATGCGCATTTTTGATAGGCTATTGAAGCTCCACATTGACTATGCTTTCACAATGAAACCGTTGGAAAAGTCCCAGGAAGCGATCGAAAGAGTGGAGGTACTCTTGAATTCCATTGGCTGTCACGGTGGAAATGTGTCTATCGTTGCTGCAAAGAACACAGGGGAGGCCCATGAAATTGCTCAACAAGTGTCAATGAGTGGACAAAAAGCTAAACACTTTTTAAAGAAAGTTTCCCAAGGAAAGCCAAGTCGATATGATGCTCAAAACAACTCCAACCAGCAGGCAGGTAACCTTTGGGAGCTTTGGAAGGAGTTATGCAAAGCTACTACCGACAATGATTCAAATGGCGAGCTTGCAAACAAGCACAAGCAAGTTTGGGCACATTTTGATAAAACGGTCAAGCTTATGGGCCTTAACAGCACAACAGAAGAACAACGCCAATCATTTCAAGAAGCCTAAGCAGATTTTCCCAAGGTCTTCACCCTTTCTTGGGGTGAAAATAACATCACACATTACATGGTAAGTCATTTTACATGGTGTATTCATTACAAGGGATTGTTTTTATTTAATAATGTGGATCGTTTACTCATGTGAACATCATATCTTGTTTGTGCATGGTGCATTTTTTATGCACAAGTATGGATCGCTTGAAATTTTTAGCACTCAAGGCATGGAGAAGTCCCATTATCGAGCAAAGGGAGTGTACTTCAAAAATACTCGACATGGTGGTGGAATGGTGCAATCCAATTATTTGGAGGAGATGTTCAATTGGTTTTTTCGCACAACATTTGCTCGTAAGCTCACAATGGAGCGTGCGCGACAATCCAAGATTGCTATAGAAGTGCGGAAATGGAGTCGTCAAGAGCATACCAACAAGTGGCAAATGTCGCAAGGTCCCACCAAGCATGCTGCATGGCGGCGATGCAGAGTGCGACAAGGATCAAAGTGGATACTGCGCGAGTCACTAAACGTGAACGCAGGGTCCAACTCTTAGCGACATGTTTATTTAAAAAATAATACTTTTATTAAAAAAATTAGTGTGAACAGAGCCCTTTTTAAATGGGCCCTTATAAATATTGCATGCTCTCATAAACCACTCATTTCTTAAGAACAGGTGAGCTCTTACCAACGAAATGGCGCGCACCAAACAAACCGCGAAAGAGCATCCGCCTGCCAACAAAAACACCCTCCAAGGATGTGAGAAGCCGTCATGGCTTAAAGGCACAAGAAAACGTCCACGAACGCCTGGCCGTTCCAGGAACTCATCTGGTAGTGGGCATGGTGGTAGGGCACGAGAGTCATCGAGGACTGTTGAATCTCCACCTCCTCAAGATATAACACCTAGAAGGAGAATGAAGCAACGTGCCCAACGCTGGAGAGAAGAAGAGGGCCAGCAAACAACAGAGTTCGATAGGGAGCAGCCGTCGCGCCACCAATCACAAGCAGGACCATCCAGGACTCGGGTGGTCCATACAAA
This sequence comes from Adiantum capillus-veneris, assembly GCF_014529385.1. NCBI lineage: Eukaryota > Viridiplantae > Streptophyta > Polypodiopsida > Polypodiales > Pteridaceae > Adiantum > Adiantum capillus-veneris. The sequence goes on from NC_140935.1 coordinate 153,436,233, forward strand.
CACTGAATCAGAGAGTGAGCCACCATGGCTGCGAGATAAAATACCGCGCACACATCGGGTGGCCGTTGGGGGGAAGACATTGCCTGGAGGCCAGGGAGCTCTCCCCACACGACAAGATCGGCATCCAAGGGAAGAGGAAGAATCAGAAGAGGCTGCAAAACCAGCCCCTAAGCATGTAAATAGGCGCAAGTCTAAGTTTTTCAAGAAGCCTAAACGCCGCCCACCAGAAAATGTGCAAGTGCCCCCAAGACAACCGCAGCGGCGCCGAAAAATAGCAAGGGCATTTGCAGAAATCCGCCACTACCAGAAGACGACGGAGCTTTTGATTCGACGCGCCCCCTTTGCTCGCACTGTGAAGGAGGTGCTTCAAAGCTATGGAAATCAGTATAGAATGCAAGCAATAGCGCTAGAGGCTATTCAAGAAGCTGCAGAGGCCCACATCATTTCGGTGTTGGAAGATACCAACCTATGCACCATACATGCAAAGCGAGTGACAATACCGCCAAAAGATATGCAGCTTGCACGTCGATTGCGACGAGACTTCGAGGATTAGCCGAAGTTACCCCTCTTTTGTATTGCACACCCTTATCTTTGTAATGATTTGACTTTCCAATGACAATATGATCAACAGTTGTGTCTACTGTGTCTATTATCTTTGTAATGAAATGACTTTGTAATTTCAAGTTCTGTATGTAATTTCAGTCAATTTTAGTAAATTTGTGCTTTTTAGTTATGGATGGCCCATTTGCGTGCCCTTGTGGCCAGGCTTTTTTTTTGCCCCTTATAGGCTTATCTACCCCCAAGGGTACTTAAAAAGCACAAATTTACTAAAACCTATTGGTTTTGCAACATTATTTTACATGGATCCTTGTGGACACCCTTTTTTGGCCATTTCAAGCTTTGAATTCCCTATAGGATATTAAAAAAAATAACATATTGTGAAACCAAGTGTCTATGCAACATTAATTTGGATTTTTCAAATGTCCAATGTAATTGGACTTTTTGGTGCAGGGGTGTACTAGGTAGAGCTAAAGCAGGTGATAGTGTGTTGGAAACTTCATTTCATGATTGATTTCACCTTTTCTAGTGTCCTTGAGTGTGAACATATGCTGGAATTGCCATAAAAAGGGTGCATCTAAATTAATGATGCAAAACCAATTCATTTCAATAAATTTGTGCTTTGTAAGTATCCTAGGGGCTAGATAAGCCTACCAGGGGCAAAATAAAGCCTGGCCACAAGGGCGCGCAAATGGCCCATCCAAAACTGATGGATGGGCCATTTGCGTGCCCTTGTGGCCATGCGTTTTTTGGCCCTTGGTAGGCTTATCTACCCCCTAAGGAACATAAAATACCTAAATTTACTGAAATTGACTGAAATTACATACAGAACTTGAAATTACAAAGTCCTTAATCAAAACAATTTTCATATCACCAATTGAAACAATTTTCAAGATTGACAAATCACATTCAAAAGAATTTGCAAGATAGAGAGACAATTTCAAATATTTTTTATTACTTCCAAAACGGTGATTTTACATCATGTATTTGAGTTCATAATTTTTTTGACCATTTCCTGGTGCCTATTTTGCGCGTAAGGCAACTCCCCAGTCAAGAGGGACTGCGCTATGGCCTTTGGGTCAGTTGAGCCAATGGAAGCATGTATCCCTATCTGGGCAAGCACTTTACCACGAAAGCCAGTGCCAAACGTTGTGCATACAAGGGATCTACGCACTAGGAACACTTGATGCGCAGTTTGAGCAATGGTGCTCAAACACAAAAACTTGCTCAAAGCTTTTAACGACCAAGTCATAAAATGGGCTTGGAGAGTAAATTCATTATGGATAATGGCCACATCGCCAGGGGGGAGTTGTCCTAGGTAATGCGCAAGGGAAGCTTGAGGTCCAAAGCCCGTCCGCTTGCCACCCGTCCTTGTAGCAAAATCATCAACCTCCATGACATCCTGTCATAAACCGATGAAGGTTGAGAAAAAAGACAATGAAGGATAAAATAGTAACATGAAATTTAGGATACAGTTTACCTCCTGCTCCTTGTCGTCCTCCTCCCTGTTGCCCTTTGCATCCAAGTCAATGCACCACAGATACGACCTTTGGATCATCAGATGGGAGGTTGCATAATGGCATAGGTATCCTAGCAGCCTCAACCTTGGCTTGCGTGGCTTGGAATTCTTCATCAGCCACATGCAACTGCTCTGCTGCCAGGACCTCCGCACATACAACTGCAATAGTGTCAGCAACAGAGTCCCCATCTGGCAAGAGCTTGCTTTCTAGGGCATTTGGCGTATTGTATAAGGGACATTTGATGCTGTTGCATAGCACGCTCAAGAATTCATCCATGCGCAGGCCAAATGCTTTCTCCAAATCATGCAGGAACACATACTCCTCCCCATCCACTAACACTGAGGAGAAGCGGTTGATTTCTACCTCTGGGATAGCCACATCCGTCAGTGATAGTGGCACTGGAGTGTCACTAGGGCCAGCCGCAACTATGGATTTCTCAACCACTTCCTCAAGACCCCTAGGGTACTCGAGCCGGTGTGCCTTTCCTTCCGCTGTGCAGGGTTCATGGGGATAACCTGCTACTCCTTGGTGTCCGGGATAAAGGACCCAACCTGAAGGTGTAGTAAGCGAAGCTCCTCCAAATCAGGTTCCTCGCTCACCAAGAAGATAAATGTTGCGAGCCGAGAAAGGTACTCCACCCCCAACTTGCGCTTCTTGTGCGCTGACACCCCTGGGGCTTGCTCGTCCAAGTAATGGCCTGCATCGGTTGCAATTTCTTGGAATCGTTGCAACCGCTTGGAGAATGGGCGATCATCTTTGTGTATATAGTGCAAAAGATCGCAAGGCACCCAGATCCCTACATGTGGGGGGATAGATACAAAATATTTTATTATGTGCTCCTCCATGAACGCAAAAATCTCGGCAAATTCATCCATGTGAAGGGCAACTGTGGCATCAAGGTCAGGGAGACGAGTAAAAAAGGTGTGGAGGTCCAACTTCCCTTTGTATTTGGTGTCCTCGAGGAAGAGGATGAATCGTGACAAGGGGGTGGATGTGGCTGCAGATGCAGAGGCTGTGGAAGCATCCATGTCTAGCATGGGGTGTAGATAGAGAGTGGAGGAGCTCAAGAGTTGCAAAAGTGAAAATAGTGAATGAGTTAGGTGGCCCCCCTTTTATAATGGACCCTTTTTTTAAAGACATTAAAAAAAGGCACTTTCACCAAAAAATGATTTCTCATCCCAATGCAAAAAATTATATTCAAAGGCATGATTTGCCGAAGCAAATCATGTTGATTACAGCGGGGATCAGTTTGAAAATTGCAAGAGTTACAAAGTTATAAGATCGATCGCATAGTTCCATCCATCCCCCAGTCCTCCTCGACCTTCAATTTGTCTTCCATTCTCTTCCCAATCTGTGGACATTCATTACAATAAGCATCCAATGATCGACAAACCATGATGTATTGAAAATGTGGTGGAAGGATTCTCACCTTGTGACCTTGTAAACGAAATTGTGATTGTTGAAGGGCCTCAAAACCCATAATAACCAAATGTTCTCGAACATTACTGAGAGTCCAATGCTTGTTCACTTGGACTGCCTCCAAAGCATCGTTGGGCATCTTCACTACAATGTCAAAGCTTGCAATAGCGCCGTCTACACTCTGTAAGGGAGTCCACACTCCAAGCTTGCACATCCAAGGATCATAGTGAAATCGTATGTACAAGGAGGTGCGGGATTTCAAATAGCGCATTCCAATACTTGAAGCTCCAACCTTACAACGGTACCGGTCCCCGTTGTGCATGCCCTCCACAAAACCCCAGTCCTCTTCTAAAAGCCTTCCTAATTCCTCGTAATGCACATCTTTACATACAAGCATTGTGGTAGTCTCCACAAATCCAAACTCTTTAAAAATGTGCACAAAACAAAGAATAGGCAAACACCAACTCAAGCCCACAGACCTAGAAGCTTTAGAGTATTTCAAAGAGTTTTGGACATCCATTATCATCTTTTGCTTGAAAGATGCTACCGACCACAAATCTGGCACCGGCCACTCCATACTTAATAAGAAAGTTACTTTGATGGGTTCAAGCGTTCCAAACGCTTGTGTAGAAGTAGGGACAATATAGGAGTGAGAATAGAAGAAAATCCTTCTTTGAACCAGTTTGGTTGGGCAAAGATGTGGGAACATTATTGCTCCAATATCCGCATGTATAGCATTGAATATGCCGGAAAGACTATGTAGTGGCTGCTCCTCCACCAACGTGGATGGAAATATGACTATAAATGCATGACAAATCTTAAGTATGAATCCATAATAACATTACACTGTGATTTCACACCTAGCTTTGTATTCTCAAAACATGTACTTACAATGTGTTGGAAATCGAGGTGGTTGTTGCAAATGCATGGTTGACATTGAGAAAACATGTTGCACAATGGCTACGGTCCCCTTGTCTTTGCGGTTCTTGAAGCCAAGGAGCTTTCCTTTCCAATGAAGATCCAAGTTTGCACGATTCCGCACACGATGAGGGCCAATAGCAGATGGTTGCATGTATACCCAAGCACCTTTGGTAAACTCTTGTGGCACCCACTCATCATCTACACCTCTAGTGTTGTGGCATGCAAGTGCTGTGACCTCATCCTTTGACCGCCTTTGCGAAGTAGAGTTGGCCCCATGGTTGAGCAAAGAAAACTAGGAGGAGGAGAAGGACCTTGCTTGTTGCTACAATGTAGGTGGGATAAAATGATATGAAAAGGTGGTTAACCCTTGTGGCAATGGGAGGAGAAGGTGGATAACCCTTGCTTGGTGTGGCAATGGGAGGAGAAGGTGGATAACCTTTGCTTGGTGTGGCAATGGAAGGTGGTAGGGGAGGAGAGAGGAGCTTCCTTGCTACAGCAATGGAGATGGTGTAGAGAGAGAGAGTGTTGGAGTAGAGGATGAGTGTGATGGTTGCAACCAAGGAGGGGTTGGAAAAGGGGTTCTAGAGAGAGAAAATCACTTTTTGTCTAAGAACTACTTTTGGGGGAGCTCTGGATAGCAAAAAAATATTTTTCAATTTTTTTTTAAAAAAATTGAATTTTAGGGTTTTTGGGTGCACGTTTTGACTTTTTGAGGTCAAAAAATGCTTTTTTGACCATAAAATAGTTTTAGGGGGGTTTTAAGAAGATGAAATTTTGAGTTTTGGAGGTTCCATATGGCCCACCCCCCCCCCCCCCCCCCCCCTCACCCCACCTTCTCACTAGGTAAGAGCCCATTTAAGAAGTGTAAGATTACTTTGTCCCCCTACATTTTTGAGGGCATAGAGTGTGTCCACCACCCTCTTCTCATTGGCTGGCCTCTAATTAACCTTAATCCCAAAGGGCCCCTAGAGGGTTCATATTTTTCCTAATGGGATACGAGTCGCCAAGACGACCCCATACTCCCAAGTGCGTGGAGTAATGTTAAAATATCCTCTTAATTGATGACCATAATTACGGTACAGGAAAATCTTATGAGAAGGTAGAAACTGGGCTAGCAGGTATAACCGATCTGAAAAACCTGGCTTTATTGAATATTCTATGTAATACTACTATGGACCTAGGCCAAGTACCTCAGCAACCATCGCCAATCGGATATTGTTTTTGAAATGCTCTCGACCCCATAGAGTCACTCGAGTCACTCGGTCCTGATAGGTCCACCACTTGGTTTGAGAAACTGAGGTTCCTAACTGCGGAAATAAATGAAGTTCATAACGGAGTAAGGTTGCTCTCCGAGTAGATGTACTGGACAGATAAAGATGTGCAGTTGCTATAGAAAAAACCTGTTCGTAAATGTATGCCATAATTTAGTAAATACGATTGATAAGCAGATTAGCTGAAGATGCTAAACTCCGGAAAGGGTACTCTGGACTTTGTTTTTTGTAAATATATCTCCCATCTTATATAGACCCACTGGTTTTTACTCCTAGACCAGAGAGAATTTTTTATATACTCTCACCATTATGATAGGTGGATTTTTTATCCTAATGATAGCTGATTGACATTAAGCTTACTATAGGGTTGGGAAGTAGGTGTAAAACTGCTATGTATGATCATCCGAGGCTTAATACAATAAAATTCTCAACTAATTGAAGGACCAGGTATCAACTATGGAATAGTTTGGTATCCATTACAAATTAGGTATTTGGTGTACAATATGAACTGTCCGTGCATTCAAACTTTATACTATCTTATCATTGTTCATAAAATGCTCTGTAGCATGGTTTGTTTCACCAAGTATGCAATGTAGCTGTAGTGGCTTTGGAAAATTGAATCTGGACTTGTTTGTTTTGAAAAAATAACACTTTCTCTTTTAAACACACTGCACGACCCCGAGACCAAAAGGGAAAACTAAATAAAACTACCCGAAGGGTGGTTTATCTCTCACCTTTTAGTATACCAAGAGCCTATCATATGGTTCGGGGGAATTATATGATTATAGACCCGAGGCCGGTTGCAATCACTCCGACTGGGTGGAGACTATGGAAATGCCTAGTTATTTGGGGGGGGGCCATAATGTGGCAGGCACTGCCAGTCCTTGCATGTAACTTAAATCTTTACCTTGTATTAGGGTAAAATTGGGAAATACAGTATGGTGGCGTTTACTCTGAGTGAGCGGGCCTCCTACTACACGCTACCGCCTGTATTGAGAGGGGGGTGTTCGTAGCCGATTAGTGGATGCAGGATTAACACGTAAGGTGCCTGATTCTGCCGGATCTCGTGCTTGATTTAATCCCTAAAGACTTGCCTGCATAATGTGACCTTGATGGGAGGGGCTGGTACTACTGTGGGTCGCGTCTTCTGCAGATGACTTCAACTTGTATAAATAATGGTGAGTACTCATACTCACTTAGCAGCATCGTTTTCGGTTCACTTCTCTACGTGTGTGAGGTCATTACTGTGTGTGAGAGAGTGTCTGCTGAAGCTGTGGGTGGTCGCATCATGCCGAAAAAATCTGAAAAATTGATTGTGGAGGTTCCCTCGGCTCCTAATCTACAGGTTAACTTAAAATCTATTCTACTCTTTTTTGAATTGGTGTATTGCCGGAAGTTCTGGCTGTAGGCAGGTTTTCTCTACTATATGGAAATTTTTGGATGGTGTGGAATTTAAAGGGAAAGTGGTTTGTATATGGCTGATGATGCGATCTTTTGTGGAACAGCTACACAGTAGGTGTAATGAAAAGGATACTGTTGGTTTTTGAAATAAAATCAGAAATTCAATTAAAAAAAAGGGTGTGGTGTATTGGGTGTATAAGATAGGTATGAAAATTGTTTGGGCAGCTGTAATACTACAGGGCTTGGTAGCATGGGTTAGTGGATAATGTAAAGAATGAGGATGCAAGAGAGCTACACAAGACAAGCACAATGCACACAGAGATGGAAAGCTTCTTCTTCTTCTTCACAGAAAAGAGAGTACAAAATGACTAAGTGCTAAAGCTGAAAAGTAGCACATATGTACATGCGGTCACTAAGTGTGAACTCGCTAGAAGCGTACTAGGCTGGCACTATAAGTGTAGTCCAGCTGTAGAATCACTGGCAGAGATCCTCCGTGTCGGTCACCTAACGCGCCAGTGAGTAAATGCCGTAAGCGGCCAAGACCCGTAGTGGATGCCAGCTCAAGGTGTAGAGCTCGACATCTCAACACTCCCCCTCGAGCTCTGCATGTCGCAGAGTCCAAGCATAGTCCGGAAACGTCGAAGCTTCTCGGCTCCGAGGGCCTTGGTAAAGATATCCGCTATCTGCTCCTCTGTGCTGACGTAGACCAAGTCGATGTCACCCGCCAACACTCGCTCTCGAACGTAGTGGTAATGGACCTCTATGTGTTTGGTCCTGGCATGGCACACTGGGTTCCTAGCCAATTGCATGCTGCTGAGGTTGTCACAATGGATGAAAATCTGCTGGTCCACCTGCACTCCCAAGTCCTCAAGTAATGTGCGTAGCCAAGCTACCTCGCACGCCGCAACTGCTGCACCTCTGTACTCGGCCTCTGTGCTCGATAAAGCAACCGTAGGCTGCTTTTTGCTGCTCCAAGTAACAGCAGCACTCCCAAAAGAGAACATGAAGCCACTCGTAGATCTCCTATCAACAATGCTACCTGCCCAATCTGCATCTGTATACCCATACAATGCTAATGGTGCATCTGCTGCATAGAACAATGCGTAGTCAAGAGTACCTTGCACATACCTAAGTGTGCGTCGTACTCCATCCAAATGTGGCTTCCTCGGAAGCTGCATGAACTGACTCTCCAAGCCTACTGTGTAGCTCAAGTCTGGCCTTGTGATAGTCAAGTAGATTAGACTACCCACAATCTTCCTGTACATGTTGACATCCTCAACAACATCACCCTTCTCTGCACTCAGCTTTGCATTCACATCCAAGGGAATAGAAATTGGCTTACAATCAGCCATACCATACTTTGACAACATGTCCAAAGCATACTGTCTCTGTGATAGCCATACACCCTCTGGAGTCCTGATCACCTCAATGCCAAGAAAGTAGCGCAACTCGCCTAAATCTTTCATTTCAAACTCCTGTTTGAGAAGACCCTTCACATGGTCAATCTCCATAGAATTGTCACCAACAATAATAAGGTCATCTACATATATGGTAATGACCACAATCCCCACATCACTCTCACGTACATAGAGTGAATGATCAGCATGAGCTCTCCTAAAACCAATACTGACAAGATACTTGGCAATCCTATCATACCATGCTCTAGAGCCCTGCTTCAAACCATACAAAGCTTTGAGAAGTCTGCATACATAATCTGGGTAACCTGGATCGACATAACCAGGTGGCTGATCCATATACACTTCCTCTTGCAACTCACCATTCAAGAAGGCATTCTTTACATCCATTTGATGCATAATCCATCCTCTAGATGCAGCCACTGCTATGACAGCTCTCACAGTCGTCATCTTTGCCACTGGAGCAAAGGTCTCCTCATAGTCTATGCCATACGTCTGTGCATAACCCTTTGCGACCAGCCTTGCCTTGTGACGCTCAATGTTACCATCAGCCTTATGCTTGGTTTTATACACCCATTTGCAGCCAATAGCTTTCTTGCCACTTGGCAATGGCACCAACTCCCATGTGTCATTTGCTTCCAATGCAGCCATCTCTTCATTCATTGCATCATCCCAATGCACATTTCCAACTGCATCCTCAAAACATGTGGGCTCCACATCCTGTATCACCTTAGCCATGTAGGCTTGGTGATGCACTAGATACCCATCATAAGTCAATTTCTGAACTGGATTTCTGACTCTATTAGATCTGCGCGGTCCTGGGTCACTCCTTTGCCCTCTAGCATCTTCTTGTACTTTCCTTACACCAGGTGTCCTGACAGCCGGAATTCCAAATTCCTCATCAAGACTTTGTTCAGAACCATCTGAATCCATGTCTACATGTGAAAAACCTGATGATGCATCAGCCATAAAGGGAGGTTCATCAACCTTTTCCTTTCCTTTCGTGATACATTCCCTGTACCTGTTGGTGGAGTAACCTGCGTACGTAGTCTACCATTCCATGGTTTCTCAACAGAGCCACGAGAAGAGGACTCTTGTGGTCCACTCAAAACCTGTGACTGTGGCCTCACATTTTGTACAACCACATCATCTTTTACATCAGCCCCAATAGTGCCATGTGCATTACTGTACCAGCTGCTCATCTCATCAAAGACTGCATCTCTGCTCACTCGTAATTCTCGTGTAGTAGGATTGTAGCACCTGTACCCCTTTTGTTCAAGGGAATATCCCACAAGAATACATTTCTCTGCTTTAGGATCCAATTTCCTACGCAACTCATCTGGTACATGCACGTAAGCTATGCAGCCAAACACTTTCAAGTGTGTCAAATCAGGCTTTGTATCTGTAAACTTTTCCTCAGGTGTTACATCATGCACCGCAGCTGTAGGTGTCCTGTTTATAATGTACACAGCTGTATTTACAGCTTCAGCCCAGAAATGATGAGGCATGTTCTTCTCATTCATCAATGCACGTGCAACCTCTGCAATGTGCCTGTTTTTCCTTTCTGCGACCCCATTCTGCTGTGGAGTATATCTGCATGTAAACTGCCTGTGTATACCATGCATTCGCAGAAAATCTGAAAAATCATTGGAGAAGTACTCTCCCCCTCCATCTGACCTCAATGTCTTGATTTGCATATCTGTCTCCTTCTCAATCATGACTTTGAAGTCTTGAAAGTGACCAAACACTTCACTTTTGTTACGCATGAAGTAGATCCATACTTTCCTTGTATGGTCATCAATGAAAGAGACATAATACCTGCAACCATGTATACTTGCAGTATCGGTTGGACCCCAAACATCTGTGTGCACCACCTCAAGTGGCTTTTTACATACATTGCTCTCATGTGGAAATGAGCCCTTTGACTGTTTTCCAAACTGGCATGCTGCACACACTTTATGCATACCATCCACCTTGAATTTGGGCAAACCTTTTACAATCTGTTTTGATTGCATGCTATGCAATCTCTGCTCATTGACATGGCCAATGCGTTTGTGCCAAATGTCAACATCAGCCACAACACCTGTGCCCTGTGCAAATAATGCAGCTTTTACCTCAGGCATGTCTACATTCAGCGTAAACATTCTGCCCACACATTTGCCCTCTGTGATCAGCTTACAGCCATTCTGGAAATCTTCTACATAACAGTCATTTGGATTGAAGCGAACCTGCAAACCCTGCTCAACCATTTGTCCAACAGAAACAAGATTCTTTGTAATGTTTGGGACATGAAGTACATCTGCTAAGTACTTTGATTTCCCACTCTTCGTATTTAGAGGTATGTCCTCTACATGAGCAATGGGGTGAGCTGTGTCATCTCCTGTCTGCACATAGCCTGACACATCTGGTTTACGCATATCTCTAAACCACTCTCCACGAGACGTCATGTGATTAGAGGCACCTGAATCCACATACCAAACATCATCTTGGGTGGAATTCTCTGCAGTCATTGTATTCATTACATGCTGCATAACAAACATGCGCTCGGTTTTGCTGTCATCTGCATCTCTGCTAGTAGATGCATAGTTGCCCTGTTCTCTCTTTCTACTTGCTTTTCCCTTTGGACAGTCACGTGACATGTGACCTCTTTCACCACAAGTCCAACATTCTCTACTATCTGGAGTATGTTGATGCCTGCTTGATCCTGCACCACGACCTCTTTGACTCCCCCTGCCTTGAGACTGGTTTCCCCTGCCACCTGTATTGTTTTGATTTGATTGACCTTCCAGAAATTGGCCCCTGCAACCCCTTGGGCCTCGACCACGACCTCTACCTCTACCTCTGTTGGAGTTAGAATAGAAGGCCTGTTCAGAATTATTTCTGCCATGAGAAGAGGATGTGTCAAGGTTCTTCTCCTCAAGAATAAGCATAGAAATCAAATCTTGGAACACGGGGATGTCGTCTCTTGTATTCATGGAAGACCTAAAATGTACATACTCATCTCCTAGACCATCCAAGTATGCACGGACAATGTCATCGTCTTCCACTGAGACTTTAATAGATCCAAGAGCCTCAATGATACTCTTGATCTTCAAAGCATAATCATTGATGGAGAGGTTGTTCCTCTTAACCTGATTTAGCTCCGACTTTAGTTGAAGCTTCCTGGCCTTGGTGTTCACCTCGAACACTCTGCCTAAGTTTTTTCATGCAATGGCGGGGGTTTCAGCATCCTGTAGATAGCCCATCATGCCATCTGTGATGCTCATAGAAAGCCAATACATCACTTTGCTCTGGCCTTGTTGCCAGTCCCTCAAAGCTTTCCTTTGTTCTGCTGTAGCATTTGCCTCGGGAATCTCTGGTTCCTTTTCATTGTCTCCTTCTACATAGTCCCAATAACCTTTTCCTTTTAGGAAATTTGTTATTCTGAACTTCCATGCAGGGTAGTTATTTTTCTCAAGCTTCTCAGTAACAATCTGACTGAAACCGTCAGACATCTTGAAGCACCAAGACAAAATAGCTGCAATCTGCAAAAACCTGCAAATCTGCTGAACCTGCTATCGTGGTTCCTGTAACGCTTTCTACACTCAATGAGTGTCCACAATCAAGCGTTTCACAACCACTGTACTTGTACACTAAATCTCTGTATACTGCACTTTGGAGACCTGTTCAGAAACTTGTGCGAAAAACCCCTAAAATTTTTTCCGTTGCGCAAGGCGCCTTCGGCATCTGGTCGTGGATTGCGAACGAAGGGATTGTGATGCTCTTGCTCTCTTAGCCTCTCTTGCCTGCACCAGGCTCTGATACCATGTAAAGAATGAGGATGCAAGAGAGCTACACAAGACAAGCACAAAGCACACAGAGATGGAAAGCTTCTTCTTCTTCTTCACAGAAAAGAGAGTACAAAATGACTAAGTGCTAAAGCTGAAAAGTAGCACATATGTACATGCGGTCACTAAGTGTGAACTCGCTAGAAGCGTACTAGGCTGGCACTATAAGTGTAGTCCACCTGTAGAATCACTGGCAGAGATCCTCCGTGTCGGTCACCTAACGCGCCAGTGAGTAAATGCCGTAAGCGGCCAAGACCCGTAGTGGATGCCAGCTCAAGGTGTAGAGCTCGACATCTCAACAGATAAGACCCCGGACTGTTTTGGGTTCTAGATATGGTGCATATTTTTGAATCGGCTAAAGAGGTCATTATGTACTGATTTCGGAAATTGGTGCCCTGTCTTTTGATACTCTGTATGTAGTATGTGACATTACATATCCTAATGTGGGAGTAAATATTGGTTTGTGCAAATGGACTCGACCTTTCTTACCGTATTAGCTGCAATTGAAATCGGACATAGAATTTGCAAAAGAGTTTTATTTCTCAAAATTGTAGGTACATACTAGTGAGATTGATTTTTTATAGTGCAGATACCTATCTTACTATATAGGCGAATTGTTATATTGAAGTCGCAAAAAAACCGGCTGCGGATATGTTGCCCTGCCTTTAGATATTCTGTAGAAAGTGTTTTGCATCTCAGACCGAACTGTGGTAATAAAATGCTGGTATCTATTTTACTTGATTTTTTTGTTACATCACATACTAGGATGTTTTAGCGAAAGATTTGGGTAGATGGTCACTAATTCAACATGTGACGAATTTCTGCTTGCCTTGGTTAGCTTGAACCTCGGATATTTGATGAATTATGCTTGCCATCATCTGCTCGCTTCTTAGTATCACTCAAAGTACATAAGAGCTGGTCTTTTTCCTAACATCTAGCAGTACATACAACTAAAATCTTCTAATTAGTTGGTGTAAAATGTTCTCGATACTAATTTTTTTTTCCTTTTTAGCTGGTCCGGGCTGTTACTCTTATGTCTTGTCACTCTCAAACGAGGGATGAGCTGGCTCTAGGTACTGAGTTGTCTATGGTGATTATGGTATAAAAGACATGGTATAATTGGCTTGAGCTACATTATGTTAGACTTGACATAATAACATAGATATTTCTTTAGAAAAGGAAGTGAGTATAAAATGGTTTTAAAAAAATAGGGGAGCTCTGGTTTGTAAATTGGTAAATTATGAGTTTTTTGGAATATCCCAGCTTGTTTATATAAGGGTTCTTAAAGGAAGATTTGTTCCAAAAGATTTTATATACTTCAAACTATATGGAAGAGGTGGTCCTTAATTAACTAAGATCTGGCTGGAGATTGCTTGTGCCTACCTCTATAGATTTTTTTTTTCCAGTCTGATTAAGTAGAATTTTTTTCATTAATCTACCTAAAAAATCTCCTATAATCTTAGGTTTGACAAAGAAAGTTTTATAATAAATAAATAAATATATATGTATATATATATTCAAGATATAGCTTGATATATAACTGCTCTAAGGGGTTTTTTACTCTCCTTTTTCAGTTTGGCAAAAAAGCCAAGGAACTTTTTTTCTAAAAAAACAACAAACTACAAGTTAAGAATTGTGTGTTTTTTTTATGGTAACATGGATAACAACTGGGATGCCCGGCATCACCTGCGTACAGCCACGTGCTAACGAATTGTTTTGTTGTGGCTATGGGTGCAGGTGAGGGCTACCTTCCTTGATTAAAACGTACTGTTCTTAACAAATGGTGGATCTCTTATTGTGATGCAAAATTTCTCAGACTTTGGGTTTGAGGATTCCTGAGCTATATTATGTTATCTTCATTACTTTGTACATAATTTATTTCAACAGCAAAGAGATTATTGTACAAATCCATTGTACTTTTCTATAATTGTTGGTCTGTGAACAGTTGGTGTTCGTTTGCGTATATATATATATATATATATATATATATATATATATATATATATATATATATATATAGATTTAGAATTGCTACACACACAGAAGTGTCTATGGCCTCTTGCTGTGTGTGTTCTACTATTGCTACAAGCACTTCGCTCCATGCTCTCTTCCCCAGTGTTGCCATAGGCTGTTTGCCAATACCCACAATATGACAAAGTGTATTGGGTTGGTGTGTAGGTGTCTGGAGCTGGGAGACCAAAGTGTCTTTCCTGTGGAAGATGAGGTGCATTCAGAATGCATGGGGAGTACAATTCACAGTAGGGAACGTTATAACATAGTTTAGAATTAAAATTCAAGCCATGAGGAGTTTTAAGGGTAGGGCTTAAGCTCCTAAACCCACTACAAAGCAAAAATGTCCTCCGCCCGCGTCTGAACGAAGCCTTGTTTGAAGTTTGGAGAGAGAGAGAGGGAGGGGGAGATGGCGAAGAGCAAGAGGAAGAAGCGAGGCAAGGTGAGTGCATTCTTCGATTTGAACGTGTCGACGGAGGGCGTGTCACAAGCAGAACGAGTGTCTGTCATCACCACTGCTTTGCAGCTCGGTTATTCGGGTGTGGCCTTCAATCACGTGGTAAAGGGCTCCTTGTCCGATGCTCACGTTTTAAAGAGCCGCTCCCTCGATCTATCTGTTATCGCCTCTGCTCACCCTGATGTCGCTCAATCCGCCCATTTCCACAGAGACATCCTCGGAGTGCTTCCTGCAAGCCGTGCTTTTCACCAATATGATCGTCTCACGGTCACCGTTGACACTGCCATTCAAGCTTCAGCACTTAATGCAGGGAACCCTGTTCTCCGCTCATACGACATGGTGGCCATTCAGCCCACCAGCCAGAAAGTGTTTGATCAAGCTTGCACCCATTTAGAGGTACGTGCTTGTTTCTTTTAAGTAAGCTGTATCGACCTTTTTCTGACTCTTATTTGTTTACACTGGTGAACTACACCAGCTCATACCCAGTTCCATGCTCACTATGCTTATCATGATCCAGACTATACTTTGACAGCTAGGGTTCTCAGCTGGTCTTCCTCATGTCTATACCGAGGCATAGTCTCAAAAAAAGGTAGGTGACCACTTAAAATGTGACAGTACAATAACTTACCCGTGAGTAGTGTCACGAGCCACCTTATCTTGAAAGACTGTGCAAAACCGTCAGCTTCATGCTAGTTGGCTAGCTTGTTTGTAGAGTGTGGATATAGTCCTTCCTTATAGCATATCTTTGTGAGGTGCTTTTCACAAAGTATTCAGATTTATGAGAAAGAGCTTTTTGCAATTATCCATGCTCTTACGCAATGGCGACACTATTTTCTCAGAGCCGACTTTACAGTCTTTACGCTATTTCTTGTCGCATAAGCAACTTTTGGGAAAAAAGCACATGTGGAAGGCTAACGTCTTGTCACAGTTTCACTCCCAGATAGTCCATGTTCAGGGACAGAAAAACTTAGTGGCAGATGCATTGTCTTGGAAGCCCTTGGTTCTGTCAATTTCTGCGATACATCATTGAAGCTTCGAGGATATGGCACATTAGTACGCCACTGATCCTGACTTTATATAAATCTTTCACCGGATACAGAATGGGAAGCTCGTTGCAAGCTATTCCATACGGGACGACTATTTGATGCGGAAAACGATGTTGTGTGTTACGTAGCCTTTGAATGATAAGGTTTTGACAGAGTGCCATTGTCCACCTTTTTTTTTCCGACCATCGTGGCATAGATACCACCTTGAAGGGTGTTGATCGTTACTTTTACTAGCCGAGGCTTTAAAAGAATGTGGATGCATTTGTTGGCAGTTGCTTAGTATGCCAAAAGGCCAAGTTTGACACGCATAAGAAACGAGGATTTCTACAGCCTTTACCCATACCCTCCCGTCCATGGGAAAGCATTGCCAAGGATTTTTGACCTTTCCAAGCCACAAAGTGGACATAATGACATTTGGATAGTCATCAACAAATTCAGTTAGCGGGCTCACTTCTTTACAGTAAAGAAGATAGTTAAGCCCGATCATTTGGCGAAACTGTTTGTCTCACAAATTTTTCGGTTCATGGCATGCCTGAGTCCATTGTTTTGGATTGAGATCCCGGTTTACTAGTTTGTTTTGGAGGGTAGTTTGGGAGAACATTGGCATGCGGTTGCAGTTCTCGTCCTCGTTTCACCTGCAGACAGATCGGCAATTTGAGATAATCAATTGAATGGTTTTGGATTTGTTGAAGTCTTATATTTTGGATCAACAAACTTAATGGAAAAAGTATTTGCCCTTGGTGGAGTTTGCCTACAATAACACACGGCAAGGCACCATTTGAAGTATTTTAGGATGCTAAGAAGGTTCCTCAATTTCTGAGCACCAAAGACAAGATTCTTTTGAAGTCGATTTTTGAAACAAAGTCTAGTAGCGGTATGGAAGGCCATCTAGCCGTTCAAAGGAGGAGAGCTCGTTCTCTTTTGACAATGACGAGATCAACAAGAAAACCAAGTAGTTCAACGAACAGAGTCAGGCCGTCAGGTTTGAGACGTTTTCACGCTACGAGGACACCCATCAAGCCCTTGAGTTTGTATAACAGTTTGACGTCGCCTTTTTGGAGGACGATTCTCAGAACATTCGAGGGTGCGAAAGGCGGCTTCTTACTTGAAAGGAATTGTGTAAACATGGTAGTCTATTCTGTTGTTACGCAAAGAAGCACCTGCGACGTGATTAAAATTCAAGACAATTTTTACGTCAACTTGGTTGTCGGATGAATATGCAACAGATGTCATCACGACTTGGCATCACTTGAAAATGATTGTGAAAGATACATTGGATGACTACTGCCAGAGGTTTTGGGATACTAATTTGCAAGTGTCTTCGTTTCGTAAGATTACTCTGAAAGAGTAGATTCAATAGTTTTGCTGTGGTTTGCTAAAAGAGATTCGAGACTATTGTCTAAACTAGAAGTCTGACTCTATTCAGAGACTTATGCAACATGTTAAGGAACGATTTGGAACGCATGCCGGCTCATTCACTTCTTTTATGGACAAGATAGTACCCACCTCAACAAGGCAAGAGTCCGCCATATTGAAAAGTATGAATCAGGGAAACCGGATGACACCTCATCGTAGGATTATGGAGAATCAGATGGTAGCACATTCGAAGGTTCCGACAAACCAAGGGAACCAGATGCAATTCATCAAAGGATTCCAAAGAAAAGGGGATCAGATGATAGTGCGTCTTAGGGTTCCGATGATTGAGGCTGACGTGCCAATGGAGAGGGGAAGCTAAAGAAGCTATCCACTGTCACAAGACAGACACCACGTGCCAATAGGAAAGAACAGATTGAACAAACTTTTAGCACTTCAATAACAACCGAACTGAGAGAGAGAGAGAGACAATACGCAATACAGAGTGGTGAAATTCCACCCCAGAGAGTATTGGCCCCAAACCTTGGCGCCCCTTTCGGTATTTCTTTATATTGCATCAACTCAGTACAAGCCGATACCCCAGACTTTGCATATTCTCCAGGAAGCATTGCCAGAGAATGAGTCCTTAGCACATATTTAAAGGCCAAGCCCTTAGCACATATATAAAGGCCCTTGGCCTACGAAAAGCAGTTTACATGAAAAGCCTTCAAACTCAAAAGCTTCTGGTCCAAAAGTAATGCCAAAAAGTTGCCAGCGTAAATCACGGAATTTCGTACAACTGCCACGTTAGCACTGTCAGCGGAAAATCCGGAAACTGCCACGTCATTAGGTGCTACGCATGTGCGCGGGTCTCGCTTTATTTTAATCCTTAATGTCACTTGGGCCCCATCAGACGGGGTCCCCATAAGATGGTAGGACTTCTTCTTCTCTTGCATGTTCTTCTTATGGTTTAGGCCCCTCGGTCGGCATCTGCAAGTTGGCTCCATTCTTTAGGGCTTTGACACGTCAGCAGTTTGTGACATCTCCCCTTCTTGAAAGAGAGTAATCGTCCGCGATTACAGCATATCTGCAAAACAACTCAAGTTAGCTCAAAAATTTCCGAGGGTCGTTCCGAGGGACAATCAATTTGCTCTTTTTGTCAAGGAGTTAGCTTCTTCTTTCGGCTCTTTTGATCAAGGAGTTGGCTTCTCCTTGTCCAGATTGGAACTCTTGATATTCTGGCGTAGTAAAATTAGCCATCACACCCAAACCGCACTGATCTGCCACGGGTGTCTTGATGCAGTAAAATTACATACCCAGGCAATCTCATCCAATTCGGAATATTCAGTGGTTGACATATCATAATGCAACACAAATGCTCACATATGCATGTTACAAGACATAGAAACAGCTTTTGGCCGTTCGTTCCGATCACTTTTGACTCGCTCGATCAGTCAAATGCCTGATGCCAATGCTGAAAGTCAGTCGTTGGATGAAATTTCTGAGAGTGTGAAGCTTCGGCTTAGCAAGGCTCAGGAGTCTTACTCACGCCAGGCTAACAAGCATCATCAGGATGTTTCAATCAAGGAAGGGGATTGGGTGTATTTAAGAATCATGAAGCAACGTCTTAACTAAGTTGGAAAGAAGTGTCCAAAGTTATCTTTCAGAATGTATGGTCCATTTTCTGCCATTAAAAAGATAAATAAGGTTTGGATGAAATTGCAATTGCCTAACTCATGGTCAATGCACAACGTTTTCCATGTTTCTTGGTTGAAAGTGTTTCAGGAAACACCTTCGAAGGACATTTCCAAAGAAGAAGAGCCGGAGATCAACGGTGAAGCAGAAGTCATGGAGCCGAAGCAAGTGTTGTTGCATTGGTTTCGCCATGGTTCAAAGAAACAAGTGAGAGTACTTTAAGTTCAAGGATCGAGGAATCTACGAAGTAGTGTGGATCGACGAAGAGTTTTCCAAAGATTACCCAGAGTTGTTGGTAGACTACAAGGAAGCCATGCAGCTCGGTACCAATACCTCACTTTAAAAAGAAGGGGATGTTACGTGCACATCTAACCCTATGTGCATGTGGACAAGCTACTTCAAGTCCAGGTTTCATGTCGTCTTAGGAAGTGTTCTGTCACCTTTGTGAGCCTGTGCGCAGGCCGTGCATGTCCAGACACTTAGAGCAGTTGCATTTTCTCTGGTTGCACACAACGATCATCAGCATTACCATCAGAATCCATCCATCAGGAGCATTTTACAGTGCACATATATATACTTTTTTCTATTTTCTCCATTTTTCACTCATTATTATTAAGTGACTTTGTTGGGAAACTGGGTAGAGCAAATTTGCTAAGTTAATATATAAGGAAATTGGTAGTCACTCAGTAGAGATAGAAGAAGAAAGAAGAGCACAGGCAACCTCTTGCAGCAGGCTCTCTAACCTCCCTTCTCAAGCAAGAATCTCCACAAACACTGGCGTTTTTCAACAGCTTTACATCAGTGTTTTTCAGTAGATCCAACACAGGTTTTCAGCCTGCAGTAGATAGCGTTTTCAACAAGCAAGCATCAGCATTTTCTGTCCAGTCGACTCATTGTTTTCTGTCCAGCCACATCAGTGTTTTGTAGAAGGACAATCCAGCGTTTTCAGCAGGTCAAAAACAGCGCTTTCAGCCCCTGCTGTCCAACATTTTCAGTAGACAAACCAGCGTTTTTTTCAGCAGAAGAAACAACGTTTTTCAGCCTTGAAGTTAGCATTTTCAGCCAGCCGTTGTCCTCGTCGCCGCCGCCCTCGTCGTCGTCGTTGTCTCCGACCTAGAACCTCATTGCATCATAGCATCAAGAACTTGCATCAGCACCTTGTATGAGATTTGTGCAATCAATAGCATAGACTTCTCTCGCCATCAAGAGAGGGGCCTTTGGAGGAGGGTTTGACAACTTTCTGGTGTCGTATTCTTCTCTCTCTATCTCTTAGTCTGAGTACTTTCATGCACAGTGTTTACCCACTTTTTTGTGATCAATTGCACTGTAAGGTGCATCGGAATGAATGTTTGCGCTTTGCTCAAGATGAGTGCTCCGAACTGTGCTCAAGGTTCCTTTTGTTCTTATGGAAGTTACAGCCTTCTGTTCTAATGAGAGAATGCTATGATCACAACAAAGTGAATGGACACTGTGTGTGCAAGTGTAAGAGACTGAGAGATAGAGAGAGAAGAGAGATACGACACCAGAGACGCTGTAAAACCCTCCTCCGAAGGCCCCACTCTCGTCGGCGAGAGTGGTCTATCTATGATTGCACAATCTGGTACAAATGGAATGCGTGAGACTGATGCAAGTCTAGGCTATGTTGACGATGACGACGGTGATGACAAAATCAACCTAAGGGTTGAAATCTGCAATCTTTCTATTGCTGTCCAAAAACGCTATGGGCTGAAATCTACGTGTAGTCGAAAAACATTGATTTTGGGGGCTTTTTTTGGTGGGTCTTTGACGCTGAAAATCTGCAGGTTTAGGGCTGAAAATTGAGGTTCTTAAGGGTTGAAAACTGACAGTCTTTCCGGGCTGAATCTGCTACTTCTTTATGGGCCGAATCTGCTACTCTTCTATTGCTGAAAATCGACGAAGGCTGAAATCTGCAAATGCGGATATCTTCAAAAACGCTAGGGCTGCTGATGTCAAAAACGCTAGGTTGTCTGCTTCTTCTGGCGATAGCTGATGATGCAAAACGCTAGTGGTTGGGAGATATGGCGATGACTGCTGATGCACAAAACGCCAGGCAAGGGGATCTTTGCTTGGAGGGAAACACCAAGGCTTGGTTTTGTTGAGAAGTTCCCTGCTGAGCTTGGCTCCTGTTGCCTCTTCTCCCATTTAGTGCTAGCTCTAGTTTGCTTATATACAAACTTAGCAAAATTGCCCTACCTACTTTCCAACGAAAGTCACTTAAAAATAATAAGAGAAAAATATAAAAAATAGGTAAAATAGACTAAATGCACTGGAAAATTCCCTTGATGGAATTTGATGGATTCTGATGGGAATGCTTATGATCATGTTGTGTGCAAACAGAGGATATGCATCTACACTAAGTGTCTGGGCATGCACGATCTGCGAACAGACTCACAAAAGTGCTAGAACACTTCTAAATCTTGACCGACTGGACTGACTGAACCCTTGTAGTGCTGTAGCTTGTCCACGGACACATAGGGTTGGATGTGTCACGTGACATCCCCTCCTTTTCAAAGTGAGGTATTGATACCAAACTGTATGGCGTCGAGGGAGATCGTCAATAGCATCCGGAATCTTGGAAGGGCTCTTCGCTGGCCCACTCTGATGTGTGGGTCGTGCGGTACTTGAACTTCAAAAAGGTCTGCAACGCTTGCTTCTTTGGGCCGCGCCGAAAGCGACACAAAGTCTTCTGTGGCTCCTTCAATGCTTCAACTTTGTCGAGAGTCATTCTTCTTTCTTCTTCAAGAATCTCCATGGCTGAAAATTCCTGAAACCATTTCCAACACAAAAACATGAACATACCTATTCCATGTAAAGTGACTGGAAAAAATCTCGTCTCCCTAAAAGACTGTGCTTGCAATAGAGATGAACAAATAGACGGAGTGCCAAACCGTTCACCACACATACGCAAACAATGAGATCGAATCTTTCTCTTCTGATCTAAACCAATCAGCTGTGGCAATTCACAACGGAAATGCCCATGCTTGGTGCTCATACTTTCATGTGCTCTTTCTACAAGTGTGTCATGTCGAGGAAGAGACATGGAATGTGACTTCCTTGAAAGCATACTTTTTAGCTTTTCATGAAAAATCCGCATACATTCGTGCTCATTCATGAGTGAAACGTGCTCAACGTACAATATGTCATGCATAGTAAAAGGGTTCAACGTTTATGTGTGTTGCCCTCTCTTAGGCCAACCATATTGCATGATGCACATGATTCTCTCACGGGTGGGCACAGGGGAATGAACACCACATTGGAAAAAATTGAACGTTTTTTTTATTGGCCTAAAATGCGAAAAGATGTGTTTCGTTATGTCACACAGTGCATTATATGTCAAAAAGTAAAAGCTCCTCGGGGGCACAAGATGTAGCACGATTGTTCATTAAGCATTGGTATCCCCTCTGTGGTTTGCCAAAGTCATTTCAGATAGGGATGTTAAGTTCACGTCCAATTTTTGGCGTGCACTCTTTGAAAATTTTGGCACTAAGTTGAATTTTTCATCGGCTTTTCATCCACAGTATGATGGGCAAACAGAAATTTACAATCAGTTGGCTTTTGATGTTTTAAAGTTATATGTGCATGATCAACAGTCTCAGTGGGAGCTCTATCTTCAATTGGTACATGCTATTTTGAATGACTCTTTTTCTTTTGCTATTGGTCGAACTTCATATGAGGCAGCTTTTGGCCGTCTGTTCCAGTCACTTTTGACTCGCTCGGTCAGTCAAATGTCTGATGCCAATGTTGAATGTCAGTCATTGGATGATATTTCTGAGAGTGTGAAGCTTCGGCTAAGCAAGGCTCAGGAATCTTATTCACGGCAGGCTAATAAGCATTGTCAGGATGCTTCGATCAAGGAAGGAGATTAGGTGTATTTAATAATCATGAAGCAACGTCTTAAGCAAGTTGGAAAGAAGTGTCCAAAGTTGTCTTTTCGTATGTATGGTCCATTTCCAGTCATTAAAAAGATAAATGAGGTTTCAATGAAATTGCAGTTGCCTAACTCATGGTCAATGCACAAAGTTTTCCATGTTTCTTGGTTGAAAGTGTTTCAGGGAACACCTCCAAAGGACATTTCGAAAGAAGAAGAACCGGAGATTATCGATGAAGCTGAAGTCATGGAGCCGGAGCAAGTGTTGTTGCATCGGTTTCGACATGGTTCGAAGAAGCAAGTGCGACAATATTTTTTGAAGTTCAAGGATCGAGGAACCCATGAAGCGGTGTGGGTAGACGAAGAGTTCTTCAAGGATTATCCAGAGTTGTTGGCAGACTACAAGGAAGCCATGCAGCTCGGTACCAGTACCTCACTTTAAAAAGAAGGGGATGTCACGTGACAGCCAACCCCATGTGTCCGTGGACAAGCTACACCATAACAGGGTTTTTGTCTAGTCCAGTCAGTCTAGATTAGAAGTGATCTGGCACTTTTTGTGAGTCTATTCGTAGACTGTGCATGCCCAGTCACTTAGCATAGATGCATATCCTCTGGTTGCACACATCATGATCATTAGTATTCCCATCAGAATCCATTAGAATCAGCTAGGGGATTTTTCCAGTGCATTTAGCCTATTTTTCCTATTTTTGACATTTTTGACTTATTAATTTAAGTGACTTTCCAACAAAAGTAGGTAGGGCAATTTGGGTAAGAAAATATATAAGCAAACCAAAGCTAGCACTCTTTGGCAGATGAGCAAGGAACACAACAGGCCTTTGGCAGCAGGTACTCCCTCTCTCTGAGCAAGAACCCTTCAAGCACCCCATCAGCCCTAGCGTTTTGCTCATCGCCAGCCCCCTTCCTGCTTGGCGTTTTTAGCAAGCCTCTGGACCGCCACATTCCCCCAACACCTAGCGTTTTTCACCATCGCTACAGGCTGCATTTACCAGTGTTTTCAGCCTTCATTCGCAGCAGCCCAATCTGCGTTTTCAGCATCAAGTACAGCAGCGTTTTCAGCCATAAACATCTGCAGACATCAGCGTTTTGACAAACCATTTCAGCCTCCCAAAAATGCAGCCAAATCTGCGTTTTTCAGCAGTCCAAATCAGCCCCGAAAATTCAGCAGATAGCGTTTTGTGGACAGCAGTTAGAAGGTTGCAGATTTCAGCCCTTAGGTCATTGTCGCCATCCCCGTCGTCGTCACCAACATAGCCCCAAGTTGCATCAGTTTCCATGTATCATCATTGTACCCGTTTGTGCAATCAACAGTAGACCACTCTCGCCGATGAGAGTGGGGCCTTCGGAGGAGGGTTTTACGTCTCTAGTGTCGTATCTCTCTTCTCTCTATCTCTCAGTCTCATACACATGCACGCACAGTGTTCACTCACTTTGTTCGTGCACTCTCCATTAAGAACGGAAGGCTCTCCCTTCCATAAGAACTAAAAGGAACCTTGAGCAAATATGGATCAATCATCTTGAGAAAGAACAACATTCATTCCGCTGCACCTTACATTGGTATCAGAGCAATCAACTGTGGCAATTCACAATGGAAATGCCTATGCTTGGTGCTCATACTTTCATGTGCTCGTTCTACAAATGTGTCATGCCAAACTTCCTTACATACATACATTTCAGCTTATCATGAAAAATCCGCATACATTCGTGCTCATCCATGAGAGAAACGTGGTCAACATACAATATGTCATGCCTAGGAAAAGGGATCACATAAAGATGCTGACTAAAATACAGGAAACGGTCACGAATGAAACACTTGAACAATGCGTACGTACTAATCATGCAAACACATAATACTTCCTGTGAGGGTTCTGTGGACCTAGGCTCGAGAGCCAAGTTTGATCCTTCGTGATTGATCGAATCTACAACGAGGTTAGCTTCGCTAGAAAAAGCATCAACTAACACATCATCCTTGTGAACAATCACAGCTTCTTTATGCAACTCATCATGCTTGTGAGAAATCACATCTTGATCATGCAAATTATCATACTTGTCAGAAATCACATCTTGATCATGCAAATCATCATGCTTGTCTTTATCATCCAAATCATCATGCTGATCATTGTCAATCAAATCATCATGCTGCTCACAATCATGCAAATCCTGTGTGTCATGCTTTGGAGAAAAAGAGACTGAGAGAGTTTCCTTCTCATGAATCCGTGCAATCTTGTCCTGCATATTAGCAATGAGAGATGGAGAATGAACAATGTCCTCTCCATGAATGACAATGGGAGAATCACTTTTGGCATTGAGAGTGAAAGTGTTAGCCTCCCAATCAATGAGAGGGTTAGCATCACAAAACCATCGAATGTCCAAAATCATATCACATCTTGAACGAGGAGAGACAACAAATCTTCTAGTGAAGGTAGCTTTTTGAATTGCAAACAACACATCAAGGCACTCCTCCGTGATGAGAGCGTCCATACCGGGAACAAAGCCAGAGGCCTCGATAGGAGATCTCTGACTAACTGCTAGGCGGGCTCTCTCAACAAGAGAGGGACTGATCACATCATGCATACTACTTGGGTCAAACAATATGACAAAACGCTGCCCCGTCACACGACCATAACATTTAATGAGAGAATCATCAATGGGAGGGTCATGAGAAACTTCGGGCACACTCGTGTTATCATTAATTGCATTGACAGAGGAAGTGGGTTCTGTGGATGCTTTAGATTCATTCGATTCAAGCTTAGGATATGTTCTTTTTATGTGACCCTTAATGTGACAATGAAAACAATGACCTTCCTTAGAATGAGTGCTTTGCTCTTCTGACGTGATGTATCCTCCTACAATTCCTTGTGCTACCTTTTCATATGGAGTAAGCTTAGGTTTAGCAATTGTGTTAGCCTTACCCTTAGATTCATTGGAAGAATTCTTTTCTGAGAGACTGTTGGAAGATTGGTTAGAAGAGTTACCATTCTTAGCATTCTTACCGTTCTTACCGTTTTGAGGGTTCTGAGAAGTCTGCGAGGTACTTGTGGACGTCTTGTTCTCCTTAGGCTTTCCCTTGTTGTGCTTCATCTCCTGTGCGAGAGCAATTGCTACCGCCTTATTGAGATCGATTGGATCGAGCACCTCAACATCGTACTTGATATACTCGTCCATTCCATAAAGGAATGTCTCTTTGCGTTTATCATCCGACTTGCGTAATTGGGTACCTAGCTGCAAAACACGATTAGAAAAAGACATAACCGGCATACCATTTTGCTCGAGAGAGCACCAATCGTCCTTCAATCGTGCGAGGTACTGAGGTGGCATAAACCGCGCCTTGAGCTTGTCTTGGAAATCAGCCCAATTGAAGGAAAGGGGCGTGAGTTCGTCGGCTTCCTCTAGGTGCGCGGCTAACTGTGCCTCTTGCCATGCGTGGTACCAATTAATGGCATCACCGACAAGGTACATAGCTGCCGTCAGAACTTTGCTATTTTCTGTCTTCTTAGTTGTCGCAAAATAAGCATTAAATTGATGCAACCAAGAATGAATAACCGTAGCATCCATCTTACCATCATACTTACTGAAAGTCAACTTCTCTGTGACTGGATGGTTGGAATCCGCATCGTGGCTTGTGCCACTTGAGGAACTCCCACGATCTTTGGCTGGTTCGGATTTCGAGGCAAGTACTCGTCGAATCAATTCTTGAGTGCGTAGGTCTCATTGAGCCTCACGCTCGATCTCCAAGGCCGCGCTTTGAGCTGCACGCTCGGCCTCCAAGGCCGCGCTTCGCGCTGCCGCTTCCTCCTTTCTTTGTTCTTTTCTTTCTTTTCGTTCGTCGCACTCGCGTTCTAAAGCAAGGCGATTTGCTTCTTGTTTGGCCATCATGTCCATCATCTGCTTGACCATTGCTTCCATAGGGTTTGGTATACTTGGTGGCGTAGATGGCGAAGGGGGAGGGTCGAAAAAATCTCCTGGTGGGGAAAATTCTTCGTCGCCTCTCTCATGCTCATCACCTGTATGCGAAGTATCCATTCCGCTTCGGGTGACGACCATGCACTATGATCTTTGGTTCTTAAGTCCACATGGAACTTGGGTTCTTGAGGGTCTTGAGGTTTTCTTTCGCTTGCAAACCGTGTTTGAGAAGGATCTTCTCTTCACCCGAGTTCTACTCCTTTCCGCGGGCGCACCCCTTGGCGACCTTGCGCTCGTTGCTTTTTTCCACCTCACGTCGATTGGCCGGCCGCTAAGTGCACAGCTCTCAATGAGTGAAAAGAGACACAAGGGGAGGCTGGACAAGCCCTTCTTTCCTGGGATTCCTGTCACTCTTCAAAAACACGATTAGGAATCGACACGCCCAAGCGAACTTGGGTTCGTGCGACCGCAACAAGCAAAAAAAAAAATCTTGTGATTCTTGTGGTTCTTTCCTTGAGTGATACAGAACACTGCCAAAGCTCTGATACCAATGTAAGGTGTAGCGGAATGAATGTTGTTCTTTCTCAAGATGAGTGATCCATATTTGCTTAAGGTTCCTTTTAGTTCTTATGGAAGGGAGAGCCTTCCGTTCTTAATGGAGAGTGTTATGATCACGAACAAAGTGAGTGGACACTGTGCGTGCAAGTGTATGAGACTGAGAGATAGAGAGAAGAGAGATACGACACCAGAGACGTAAAACCCTCCTCCGAAGGCCCCACTCTCGTTGGCGAGAGTGGTCTACTGTTGATTGCACAAACGGGTACAATGATGATGCATGGAAACTGATGCAACTTGGGGCTATGTCGGCGACGAGAACGGGGATGGCGACAATGACCTAAGGGCTGAAATCTGCAACCTTCTAACTGCTGTCCACAAAACGCTATCTGCTGAAATTTCGGGGCTGATTTGGACTGCTGAAAAACGCAGATTTAGTTGCGTTTTTGGGAGGCTGAAATGGTTTGTCCAAACGCTGATGTCTGCAGATGTTTATGGCTGAAAACGCTGCTGTACTTGATGCTGAAAACGCTGATTGGTCTGCTGCGAATGAAGGCTGAAAACGCTGGTAAATGCAGCCTGTAGCAATGGTGAAAAACGCTAGGTGTTGGGGGAATGCGGCGGTTCAAAGGCTTGCTTAAAACGTTAAGCAGGAAGGGGGCTGGCGATGAGCAAAACGCTAGGGCTGATGGGGTGCTTGAGAGGTTCTTGCTGAGAGAGGGGAGTACCTGTTGCCAAAGGCCTGTTGTGCTCCTTGCTCATCTGCCAAAGAGTGCTAGCTTTGGTTTGCTTATATATTTTCTTACCCAAATTGCCCTACCTACTTTTGTTGGAAAGTCACTTAAATTAATAAGTGAAAAATGTCAAAAATAGGGAAAATAGGCTAAATGCATTGGAAAAATCCCTTAATTGATTCTAATGGATTCTGATGGGAGTACTGATGATCATGCTGTGTGCAACCAGAGGCTAAGTGACTGGGCATGCACGGTCTACGAATAGACTCACACAAAGTGCCAGATACTTCTTATCTAGACTGACTGGATTAGACGGAAACCCTGTTATGGTGTAGCTTGTCCACGGACACATAGGGTTGGATGTGTCACGTGACAACTAGCTTGTTTGCTTCTTCTGGCGATGGCTGATGCTGCAAACGCTAGTGGCTGGGAGATACGGCGATGATTGCTGATGCACAAAACGCCAAGCAAGGGGATCTTTGCTTGGAGGGAAACTCCAAGGCTTGGTCTTGCTGAGAAGTTGCCTGCTGAGCTTGGCTCCTGTTGCCTCTTCTGCCATTTAGTGCTAGCTCTAGTTTGGTTATATACAAACTTAGCAAAATTGCCCTACCTACTTTCCAACGAATGTCACTTAAAAATAATAAGTGAAAAATATCAAAAATAGTTAAAATAGGCTAAATGTACTGTAAAATTTCCTTGATGGATTCTGATGGGAATGCTTATGATCATGCTTTGTGTAACCAGAGGATATGCATCTACACTAAGTGCCTTGGCATGCACGGTCTGCGATCAGACTCACAAAAGTGCCAGAACACTTCTAAATCTTGATTGACTGGACTGACTGAACCCTTGTCGTGCTGTAGCTTGTCCACGGACACATAGGGTTGGATGTGTCACGTGACATGCACTCTCTCACTAAAGGAACGAAAGGCTCTTCCTTCCGTAAATAAAAGGAACCCTTGAGCACAGTTCGGAGTACTTATCTTGAGCAAAGTTCAACATTCACTTCCGCTGCAGCTTACAGTCACTATCAGGGTGAAGCGTCTTCAAGATGGTGTTCCAATGTGTGTTCACCTCCGAATCATGCTCATGCCCTGCACCTTGGAACTCTGGATCCAACACAAAAGCTGCACCATGAAGAGGTGAACTATAGGCATTCCACCTGCTATTGTAAAGGTCTTTGATTTCTTCGAGCCTATCTGGGTCCTTCTCAAAATCTGCAATTGCCTCGACCATGTGATCCATTGCTTCATAGACCTTGCCAATGCAAGGTTGCATACCATCCATCACTCTAAGCAAGTGGATCATTGGTTTCACCATTTTGTCAATAGTCTTTAGAGACTCCCAGAAATCAGGATCCGCTACTTTCCCTGTACAAATGATCCTTGCGACTGTACTTGCATGGGAAGTCTCAACAAACTCTGTACTGATGAAGAGCTGCCGCACTGCACTTTGACACTCTACAAAGCGGCTTACCATTAGATAGTTGTAGGCGAAGCGGGTCTGACAATACTTTAGAAGCACTTTGCCCCCCGACCGTTGCAAGAACTCGGCTCGAAGTATGTTGTGGTTGTTGATGAAAGAAACCACCTTGGACGTGGATGCAATGAGAGGCTCTATCCAAGGTAGTTTGCCGAAATCCTTCAAGAGGTTGTTAAGGCAACATGCCATGCAAAAGGACACTGTGATGTGAGGATAAGCACCTTCCAAAATAGCTCCGTTTGTCCTGTTTGATGCCTCCCCGTTGGTGACTAGACCTATCACAACGTCCGACCCAATGGTCTCTACGACGGAGGCCCACTCACCCGCAAGGACATCTGGTGATTTTCTTGTTTCCGTGGCGTCATGATAGTGGGCAAAATACATCTCCCCTTTGGAATAGGCAACAATGCCAAGGATGCACTTCCTCCTAGTGTCGCTCCATTCATCCGCAATGAGGGTCACACTGTCACGCCATACTTCGTCCATTGCGTCTTCATATTGAGGGTTGCCATCTCCACAACGGCCTTCTCTCTATCGAGTAGAGTAGTGCAGAGGGCCTCGGAAGAGGGTGGCACATAGCGTGCCCCATACTCTCCAATCCTCGTGCACATGGTTTTGAAGTACTCCGACCTACACAATGCTCACAAGAGTTATTAGGATTTACTATTTAGATGAGAATGAGAATCGAGATGATTGATTGTGAGAAAATGATAGTAAGTCTTGCCGAGCCTTTATAAAGGGTATGTGATCATGAAAGAAAAAGCGGGCAATACTTGCATCCACATCCTTCTTCCTTTATGGATCCCAAGTGGTATGTAGGGTGCGTTGGTGAGATTTGGGAGTGGAGACCAGAGTAGTATTAGGCATTGAAAATGCCGATTGAAATGATGTTGCCACTATCTCCGTCGTTGCCGCATAACTATCACCACCAACTGATGAAGGAGGTGTAGAAGAGGGAAAAACCGCCGTATCTTTCTCTTCTTTGTTGGCTTTGATGGCGGCATCCTTGGCTTCAAATGCCTTCAACAATTTCTCGTTGACCGCTTTGCATATTGCTACTTGTTGTCCCTCTAGCTCAAGGAGGTGAGTACGGACTTTGGTTGTACCGGATTGCCGTTCAAAGCCACATAGTTTGCACTTCCATGCACGTGCACCATCGGCCTTTCCCAACACTCGGGAATGCACTTCGTCCCACCATGAAGCTTCATCCTTCTTCTTCTTCGCGCCCAAGGATACACATTCACTTGATGTGGAAGCTTGGGCCATGAGACTCGTCACTCGAGAGGGAGGGAGCTTGAGAGAGAGAGAGAGAGAGAGAGAGAGAGAGAGAGGGAGGGAGGTTGCGGCGTGGAGCTTGAAACTTGAGCCTTGAGGTTTGAGCAAAAGAGGGAGAGACTTGAAGCTTGAGGGCTTGAAAGTTGACTCTTGAGCCTTGAGGCCCAAGTGGCAAGAGAGAGCGGAAGAGACCGTAGACTAGGCTCGAGAGAGGGAGAATGAATAAAGAGAGCTCCAAGCTTCAAGCTTGAGCCTTGAAGGTTTGAGGCCCAAGGGATGCGGAGAGACTCGAGAGAGGCTAGAGCATGTGAGGCTTGAGGCTTGAGCGACGTTGCGGCGAGGCTTGAGGTTGAGTCTTAAGAGCTTGAAGGCTTGAGGGAGGGATGAGCCATTATATAAGAACACCCCCCCCCCCCCCCCCCCCCCCCTTTTCCAAAACGTTCAAAATGCTGCCATGAACAACTCTTTTAAACAAAAAAAAGGTCAAAAAATTCAAAATGCCGTTCCGAACAGTCCAGCATTCCGGCCCCGTTCCGACTGGCCATTCCGGTTACACATTTGGGCGGAACACCGTTCCGTGTCCGTTCCTGTTTTGGGTGCCTGGCTTTGGTGGGAATGCGTTCCGGGAACGGCAAGAGTCCATTCCGGCCGTTCCCTGTTACTCTGGTTTCTTTACCATCTTGGTGGTAAAGAAAGCACTTGTGCGTGGGCATGGCTCTAGCGGATCTGCAAGAGGTGGCTGCCTCGAGACTGTGTAGAGGGATATGCATACTGATCCCATACCTCCGTAGAAGTGATGACAGGTGGGGGAAGAGTCGCCATGCCTCACTTGAATCCTGGCTCTAATATAAATCCTGCTCTAGTCAAGCTAGAAACACCCTCTTCTTCCGTCATACCAAACGCCAAGAATCAATTTGTGACTGCCTTTGAGTAATGACTCCTAGAAGTACCTCCCTCTGAAGTTGGGCTCTGGTCTCGCCACACTCCTCATCATACCAGCTATTCTGAGGTATGCTCCAGAACGTCGTTGCTGCCCAGGGTCAGTGTGTGGGTATGCCTCTACTGCTGCATCCTGTAGTGTCTTTGTCAATATATAAGTGATCTCCCCTATAGGTCTCCCCGGATCCTCTATGCATAACTATCTGTAGATACCATCTAAATAGACAGAATTAGTCTCCGAAGTAAAAGTGTATGGGGTATGCGTAGATGTCTGTGCTAGTCGAGCTGTGCTGTCACGTGACACATCCAACCCTATGTGTCCGTGGACAAGCTACAGCACGACAAGGGTTCAGTCAGTCCATTCAGTCTAGAATAGGAAGTGATCTGGCACTTTTGTGAGTCTGTTCGCAGACCGTGCATGTCCAGACACTTAGATTAGATGCATATCCTTTGGTTGCACATAACATGACCATCAGATTCCAGTTAGATCCCATTAATAGAATGTACAGTGCATAGGCCTATTTTCCCTATTTTTGACATTTTTCACTTATTAATTTAAGTGACTTTTGTTGGAAAGTAGGTAGGGCAATTTTGCTAAGTTAATATATAAGCAAACCAGAGTTAGCACTTTCTGCAGAAGAGGCAGCAGGAGCACTCGCTCAACATGCAACTTCTTAGCAGAACCCAAGAGCCTAGCGTTTTCTGTAGCAGCAAGACAACCCTAGCGTTTTTCATCTACAAGCCCAGCCTTGGCGGTTTGTGCACAGCAGATCAGCCCGGCATCATCACGACACAGGAGATCAGCCTAGCGTTTTGCATTTGCAGGACATCCGGCGACAGCAGAACAATATTCAGCCCTAGCATTTTTGGTTTGCAGATCAGCCCCGGCGTTTTGCAGATTCACCGCGATGGAACACCAAGAAGCATCAGCGTTTTCAGTTTTCAGCCTTTAGACATCGCAGAAGAAGTCCCGAACCTCGCAGATCTCACCTTCCCGCAACAGTTCCACGCCGCACGGTCAGTTTTCGCAAGGTTTACAGTTTCATCCCGGAAAACGCAGATTTCAGCATTTGCGTTTTCAGCGGGTCGTCGTCGCATCATCGTCATCGACATCGTCACCGACATAGAGTTAGAATTCAGCAGATAAAGATTTGCAGATTTCAGCCATTAGCATTTCTAGATTTCAGCCCGTCTCGTCTATGTCCTCATCGTCGTCGACATCGTCGGCAAGTCCAAGCATTGTAGAGATTTGTGCAATCATAAGTAGACCCCTCTCGCCATAGAGAGTGGGGCCTTCGAAGAGGGTTTTACGTCTCTGGTGTCGTATTCTCTTCTCTATCTCTCAATCTCATACACTTGCACGCACAATGTCCATTCACTTTGTTAGTGATCATTGCACTCTCTCATTAAGAACGGAAGGCTCTCCCTTCCCCAAGAATAAAAGGAACCTTGAGCATAGTTCGGAGCACTCATCTTGAGCAAAGTTCAAACATACATTCCACTGCACCTTACATGTGCTTGGTTGGACCCCCCCCCTCTCTCTCTCTCTCTCTCTCTCTCTCTCTCTCTCTCTCTCTCTCTCCGCTAACTTCGGAATGCATGATGTGGTGGTATATGGTGCACATCGAGTAGGCAAGAAGAAACCCGAAGCAAATCGGGCAATCGTATGCACACTTCTGGATGCCCTCAAGAGGGCTATTATCCTCGAAAACGCCCGCATCTACTTAAAGGATAGCTCACTATATATCAGTGAAGATCGAACGCCGAACCAACAAAAGACCAAACGTGAAGCATACGAAGCTCGCATGGACAAAAAAACAGCCCAAGCGGACACGAAAGGGGAAGCAAAAGAGGAAACAAAATGACAATGCGAGACCCATGGGTTCACGGAACTACACGTGACAAGTTGGAATTGCAGAGGCTTCCCGTGGCATAAAGGAGAAGGATTAATGGAAGTCCTACCACAAGCCGACATTCTCTTTTTATTGGAAACAAGGGAACAGGATGCATGTAGAATACCACACATTGAAGGATATGTCACACACTCCCTACAGATGCCATGTACAAAAATGAGGGGACAAGGAGTAGTCGCGGTGATATACCGAGAGGAACTCAGAAAAATGATCACAATTTGCAAGACAGATGCTCATAACCGGTACATATGGATCAAGTTTGACGCAAAACCTAAACCTATGTTCATTGCCGGGTACTACATCTCCCATAGAGAGTCACCATTCTATGGTGCCTTCAATGTAGAGAAGAATTACCCTTTCGAGGATCTGTATGCCGATATCCATGCCTATGCACAAGAAGGGATGATTATGCTTATTGGGGACATGAATGCTCGCATAGCACATGCGCAAATGCAAATGGTGGATCTCATGAAACCTCCAATGCTTGAACATAATGAGATACTAGATCCCACATGGGAGAGATGTTCGAAAGATCTCATTACAAACCCGCAAGGTATTGCATTGCTCAGTATGATGACATCCTTACAACTAATCGCCGTCAATGGAACAAGTAAGTTTGAAAAATCGGGAGAATGCACATGCTACACGGCCAACAAAGGCACGAGTGTTATTGATTATGTATTGATTGCATATGAGACATCCCATATTGTAAGTAATTTTACAATTGGGAAGAGGTCACCCAATTCGGACCACACCCCAATCCATGTATGGCTACAAGTTCCCACTTAAAAAGCACAAAAACAGCCCCATGCCCGATCATGGACATACAAAATGCAAGTGGACAAGAAAAGAATGTATGCAGAACATCTAGACAATGCACTTGCTCATGTACCCGTGCCATCACACATTTAACAAACATGGCCAATTTTCAAACAAGCTCTATGTGACGCCGTGGAACAAACAATGGGAAAAACGCATCGGCGAGGAAATCATGTTAAAGGGCTACCGCATAACCCATGGTTTGATGAAGAGTGCAAGTATGTCAAAAAACAATTGCGGGAACTGTCAACGACGAACACAGAATGGGAAACTCTATCAAAAGACTACACAAATCTCAAGAGGCGGAAAAGAAGAAACTATGAGCTACGCACGGAGACACAAGCCATAGCCAACTTCAAGAAAAATCCCAAAAAGGAATGGCTGAAAATAAAAGGACGAAGACATGACATTATGGGGGACATAAGCTCAGATGACATGTACATGTATGTGGAACAACTATATGTGCATAATAATGCGGAAGAAATGCCACACATGCAAACCGATCTCCATGCCCAAGACCACTTTGATTTCGAAACGGTTAAAAAAGGCATACAAAAACTTGCAAATGGGAAAGCTCCGGACATACTACACTTGAACTCAGAAATGCTTAAATGGTCAAGTATGAGAGCCAGAGAGTGGATACATAGAATGCTAAACCAAGCCATTGTTCAAGGGCTACTCAAGGATTGGCAAAAGAACTGGATCAAAGCACTTTACAAAAAAGGGGATGTAAATCAGCCTACCAACTACCGTACCATTATGGTAGGATCTTGCATGGCAAAGCTTTTGGGAAGCATCTTAGAACAAAGCATAAGCACATGGGTGGAGAAAAATGGAAAACGAGCAAAAGAACAAGCAGGTTTCCGACCAAAACATAGCACCATCGATCACCTTGTTTCACTCAGGGTATTAATGGAAGAGAGTCGGCTAAAGGGAAAAACATTATACTGTTGCTTTGTAGATTTCACCAAAGCCTTTGACACGGTCCTGAGAATGGGTATATGGAAAAGGATGGAATGCATAAAAGTACCGATGCATCTCAGGAGTGCGGTAGCACGTCATTATGACAAAGTCATATGTCAACTAAAAACGCACAAAGGGCTGTCCAAAGCTTTCTTGAGCAACATGGGGGTCAAACAAGGATGCCCTCTCTCCCCTACTCTTTTTGGATTGTGCATTGATCAAATAGAAAGCTTCCTTCCTAACTAGAAGGGGATGAACCAGCCATCGGGATGCTTACACTTCTCATGCTCATCTATGCAGACGATGTGGCTCTTTTCGCCCATGACATTGCAGCCCTACAGAAATTGGTCGATGCGTTACATGCTTTTTGTGAAAATGTGGGTCTATCAATCAATGTAGACAAAACAAAGTTCATGATTGTAAAGACTCGTAAGATGGATATCTAGGCCCCCCTCATGTATCAAGGGAAACAAATTGAGAAAGTCGATAGTTTCAAGTACTTGGGGATTGACATCCCGTGCAACTATGCTTGGGGACAATGCGCACATGATAGAATTGACATCGGCCATGCCAAGTACTATCAATTTGAAAACATGTGCACACAAAGGAGCATAAAAAGATGGGAGATAAAAGCGACCATTTTTGAGACATGCGTGGTGCAAGCCATCCTCTACGGAGTGGAAATGTGGGGAGCAAGCATTTCAGCCCACACATGGAACGAAATTGAAAAAATTCAGAAAAAGTTTCTATGTCGACACATGGGGGTCAAAAAGACGACACCATACTCCGTGCTACTCTTGGAGACAGGCAAGAGACCACTAGAAATGAAAGCATTGCAAAAAATGTACACGTATATCATGAAGGTCAAAGCGATGCCTCCTACTCGAATCCCCCGCATTGCATGGGAAACGGGATGTGCGCCACAAAAGAAAAAAAAAAGCAAATTTTTGTCAGCGAGCCTCATACAGGACATTAAGATATGGTTCGCTAAATGGAATGTAGAGGCATATGTGGACATGCTTATTGAGAAGGGCAAGGAGGGAGAACACATGCTGAATTTTGACATTGCATTACTAAATAG
Source organism: Adiantum capillus-veneris (assembly GCF_014529385.1). Lineage (NCBI taxonomy): Eukaryota > Viridiplantae > Streptophyta > Polypodiopsida > Polypodiales > Pteridaceae > Adiantum > Adiantum capillus-veneris. The sequence continues at coordinate 153,472,697 of NC_140935.1, forward strand.
CCTCCACACCAAGTGGAAGACAACGCAACACCACTCGAAATTTGAATACTATTGCAAGCATGTCAACACAAAGTATTGGGAAGGCTATAGCACAAACCAAATGGAAGCCCAGGCCCACATACGAACACCCATGCTCCACATGGCACGAAGAGCCATCTCTTTGATGCGCACAAGGTCACATATGCTCAAAATACAAACAGAGGGCTCGCTGAAAATTGATGCTTCTAAACGGATATGCACATCATGTACAATGCAAGCTCCCGAAGATGAAGCACATGTGACATTGGAATGCCCAAAATACGCTCACATCCGGGCTAATTTTCAACCACTTCTAAGCGGTTGTTCTACCTTTGCGGAGCTATTATCCAAGACAGACCCCTCCCCTACAGCTCTCGGAACATACCTCACCCGCATACTTGAGCATCAAAAGACACTCATAGGAACACAAAAAGAGAATAACACACACCACACCATACACCCCCGTGAGGGGAGACTATGTATCACTCTGAGGTCCCATGGGTCATTTCTGGCCCCCCCGCGGACGTTAATACCAAATCAAATCAAATCAAATCTCTCTCTCTCTCTCTCTCTCTCTCTCTCTGAAGGATTGTGGATATGGGAAAACTGAACCGGTGTCTTATGCGTCATATGATGGGTCATTTTGTGAGGGACTGCCCTAGAGGGGACAACAGAGACAGATTGGTTGCTGCCTACAAGAGAGGATGGCCTTCTCAGCCACAGTAGACCTTGCAGAGTTATGCTTAGTAGCGAGATTGTGCATGACAACATGATAGAGATTAAAGGTGTCGAGTTAGTAGCAGCAGAGTGGTCAACAGCAACATAGTGACGAGCAGACACAGAGACAGACAAGGGCAGGTACAGCCTTGTCTTTGTTTAGACAGGTAGTGAGACAAAGGATTGATTAGGCAGAGCAGCCCTCAGATAGACCTTTTGAGGAGAGATTACCAGATCAGGACCGAGAGGATGACTCAGTGCAATTGAATAGACAGACAGAGTTTGAGGATCAGCAGTCGATCGTAGCTCAGGATAAGCCTGTCCTTAAGGTGCCCCAAGATAGGCCAATTCGGCAGCCTGTTGATCCCTTGGAGTTTCAGTCGCAGGTGCCTCTCAGAGAAGGCATTATTGGGGGAGAGGAGGATAGTGAGTTAGCTGAGGAGCTCGATTATTTAGCAGGTTTTGCTTCACCGGCAGATATTGTGTTATCCGTGTTTTTACATGCTCACTTCTTTGCATGTCGTCCATGGAGATTTCCAAAGACATGCTTGAGGGGCGGTCCACTATATGTTGACATGTTCTATTTCTACAGGATGCTAAACTTTCCTTGGTCCAGAGAGTGCACCTATGATCATATTTACATTGCAGACGTTAACATGATATCTCTTGAATGAGTCTCCTCTTGAATGAGGGAGACTGCCTATGATACCTAACAGAGGCAGATGTCGCAGACAATGGTGGAGGCCAGCTATTACATGGATCTCAGACAGTTCGCAGATTTGTATGAGAGTCAAATTAGTGATGCCTTGGGAGAGTTAATTTGATCAGAGAGATGCTCATCTTGGTACCTTCCCTTGGCTTTTGTAGTGGAGGACAAGTGGGTTCCTCCTTCCTCTCTTACAGTATGGTTGTCAAGGGGGTCTGCGTCTGTCTTTAATTTTTTAATGACTAAATTTTGACATTGTAACAAACTTTGTAAAATCACATCTAGAGCTATTGTTGATGGGGATTCACTACAACACATCAGATTAACTATGTCACTTGCACATGACCATTAAACTGCCACGCCATGCCTGCATGTGGCATGGCCACCACATGTCTTCCTCGAATCTGTCTCCCACCTTGATCGATTGTGCCTCCTTGCTGATCCACCAAGTCACTGACAGAGAAGTGATCAAGTTTGGAGAGATTGGTACCTCCTACCTTATGCAAGCTCTTTATGCTTGCTTTGTGTGCTTGTATTGTATGACGGATTTTGCCACTTGGCGATAGCGAAAAATAGGGATGATTATGCTGTAATTGTGATTTATGGATCAAACATTGTTTAGATATCTCTGTATTCTCATGTTTTTACCCATTGTTTATTTGCAGGTAGATTTGATAACCCTAGACTTTTTACATAGATTGCCTATTCGATTGAAACCATCCTCGGTTCAGGCAGCATTAGAAGTACTCTATAATCTTTGCTTTGAATCATGTCGTTTTGGTATTGAATGTTACTGCTTTGTAACTAAAAGTAATGTTTTTTTTTTTTTTTGTCAATTATTTCAGCGGGGTGTTTTTTTCGAGGTTAGCTATTCTGGAGCATTTCAAGATGTGAGAGCACGGAGAGAGTTATTTGCCAATGCACAGGTAATTCTCTTCAGTTATGAGATGCTTGATGTTTTATACGATGACCTTCCCCAATAGGTTGTGTTTGTGTGTGAGATAGAGAAAGAGAGCTAACAATGCGTGCTGCTGCCTCTGCTTGTCTGCCTTATCCTAATTCCACCCCCGTGCTGCTGCCATCCATTGCCCATGAGCTGCTGCTCCCATTTCACCCAGACGCTACTGCCTGCAGCCTATTGCTTATGTGCTGCTTCCCCCAAGCTTTACACCAATCCTCTGCTCTCTGCCTTTTGCTACGTGCTGCCCACTGAACCATCCCATTGTAAATAATGAGATGGTGCTATGACCCTAGTCGAAGTAAGCGGAGTCCATAGGCAGTGGTTGTCGTTGTGGCTGCTGAAGACTGGACTCCACTCCCACCTCATCCAAAGGGTGTACCATCGCAGACTCTTTAAAGTGATAAGTCTTACATTGCCTGCTTTGTGTTCGCGCCTGTTGAAGTCTCCCATGAGGAAGACCTGCCTCAAGCTGGTGTACTCTGTAATCCCCTCTGCTTGATTTATGGTGAGTGTGTATCTCCCTGCTCCCTTTCCTCCTCTCTAGAGCCATCCACTTGTGTATTTCTTACTGTAGCAAACTTTGACCCTGATTGGCCGAAGTGGCATATAGCAATGTATATGAAATGCTCCTCTTGCAATTGTAGGCACATCAACATGAAGCGACCTATGGGTGTCCTGCTATAATTTGTACTCTCTCTTGTAGCTCATTCTGTACAGTACTGACAACCCTGAATCTCTAGAGTGTCATGTCGCATACACTTCAGTGAGGTGAACCCCCCCCCCCCCCCCCCCCCCGGTAGTCGTGTACTCTCAGTCGGCACCCAGTACTTTCTCTGCCATCCATCACCTCCTCCGGTATCGGTGCGTCCATGCTGACCCATTGCAATTCCACTTTGCCCATATGTAGCTCCGTGTGTGGTGTCTCATAGGCCGTAAGTCCCTATTCAACCACCACCTTGCCATCAATAATGACAGCCGTCACAGCATATAGCTCTCTTGTTCTCTTTGTAGGCCGAGTAAATGCGAGGCATGCTTGCCTTTCTATGCTCAACCTTGCATGCAGATGAGAATCACATTAGCTCCTTTTGAGGACAAGTGTTAGGCCCCGAATTATCTTGTAAAAATAGCTTTTCTAGAGTCACTTTTCTAGAGTCACGTGCACAGTTTTGGTTGCTAGACATGTTGATGCAAATGGGTTCTATCTTTGGCATACCATTCATGTGTTCAATTTAGATCGAGATATGTGTGCCATCTATTAAGGTGGCTACTACCCCTTCCACAGACTTTCTAGATACCATCACTTTTGGGTGGAAAGGCGTGTTACACTCGCAGAGAATTGTGGTTATAGGTAGACTGAACCAGTGCCTTGATGTTATGAGATTGGGCATCTGGTGAGGGATTGTCCTAGAGAGGGACTAGTCATAGGAGAGGATAGCCCTTTTAGCCACAACATACCCAACAAAGTCGTGTATAGCAGCTGTGTGCGACATAATTATAAAGATCAGAGGGGTCCAAGTCAGCAGCAACACAATGTTGATCAGACACATAGAGAGAGATAGACAAATATAGACAGGTAGATAGGGACATATACAACCTCCTTGTTTACAGCCAAGTAGTGAGACAAAGGTTGCATGAGCAGAGCAGCCTTAGACAATCCTCTTGAGGAGAGATTATCAGATCAGGATTGAGAGGAGGTCCCATAGTAGCTAGGCAGAGAATAGAGCAGATCAATAGTTGGCTGTAGTTCAGGATCAACCTGAGTTGCCCTAGGATAGGCCAGTTCAGCAGGCTTCGGATCTCTTGGAGAACTAGTTGTAGATGCCTTTTACAGTAGGCATAGTTGGGCGTGAGTCTTCTAAGTTTGCAGAGGAGTTTGACTATGCAATGGGTTTTATATCACCAGCAGATGTCCCGGCTTTCCAGCTCTTCGTGGTTGGTCCATGGAATTTTTCTATTGTCTCTTTGAAGAGCGGGCCACTTTGTGCTGACATGTTTTTCCTATAGTTGTCAGGAGGACTACACATTTTCCTTGGTCCTGAGAGCTATTCAGAGTACAGGTTTTACATGAAGGTTCTTTTTGGGCGAGGGAGGTTGTTTATGATACCATACAAGAGCAAGCGATGGTTGAGGCGAACTGTTTTATGGATATTAGACAGTTTGTAGATTTGTTTGAGAGCCAGTCTAATGAGGCCTTGGGGAAGTTGGCTTGGTTAGAGGGAGTCGTGTATCTTGGTACCGTCCCTTGGCTTTTGTGGTGGACGATAACTGGGTCCCTCTTGCCTCTCTTATGGTATGGTTGTGCAGTGGATCCGCATCCTTTTTTGATGTACATCATCAAGAAATGTTGGGGTGGATGCGGTGGATTTTGGAGGCATAGCCTAGGGGTTTCACAGTCCCTTGGTTTTTGTGAGCTACTACAGCCTACAGGAGGTTTTTACAGTGGTGCTTTATATCTGTTAGATATATCTGCTGGTTTGCCCGCCGCTACCGCGTGCACCTATGTAGCACCGTAGGCTACTTCGCCTCTACAACGCTGTAGCCACAAATGCGTTGTTAGGCCTCGCCTCTGTAGCGCCGTGCTTTCCCTCCTCTCTCTAGCGCCGCTTGCAAGTCCCTAGCATAACAGCTATAATACGCGTACTTTATTTAGAATACGGGACTTTCCCTATTGAAACGTACAATACGTCTCATAACGTTTTCTATTCTAGCATTTTTTTGCTCAAAACATATTCTATTCTAATGTCTTTTGCTAGTTGATCAAGTGTGTTTTAGAGCTTCACGGTGTTTGTTTTTGTATGCTATGATTAAACATTGAAGAGTCATTGAGGTGCTTGACCGCTTCATTTGTCCTTATTTAAGTACCATATCTAAAAAAGTTGACATAATCTATTTTTGATTCTCAAAAATACGTCTAGTACATGTATTGTACACCGCGTATTAAACGCCCGGTCCCGTACTGTGGCTGCTATGGTCCCTAGCCGTCTCTGTTTCCATCGCTCCCCCGCACTTCATCTTTGCAAACTGATGTCTCCATCCATCTTGCCCTTGCATGCGTCTTATTTCCACAACTGCTTGCATTTTCGTCATCTTACCCTACACATGCACCCCCCCCCCCCCTTTCTTCCCAACACACACACACACGTATTGCTAGTAACTAAAAGTAACTTCATCTATTTCCACACACATGTGAGAGTACGTGTGTGCGGAATAGAGAGAGAGAGAGAGAGAGAGAGAGAGAGAGAGAGAGAGAGAGAGAGAGAGAGAGAGAGAGAGAGAGAGAGCACGAATGCTATCTGTAGGAAAGGGGGCGATCAACCCCCCATTGGCTACCAGAGCAAGAGAACCTCAATACAACAGATGTGGAAGTGGGTACCCCCATGGCCCCATAAATAGGTGCCCAAGGGGAGGTAGGGCAAGGCCTGATAAAAATCCCCCACGACCCAACAAGAAAAATGATATATGGAAATTTATGAGAGCGCCTCAACAAAGGTGGGCGGCGGGCCCCAAACTCGGGCGGCCAGACCAAGTACAACCTAGACTATGAGTGGCCAGCCTGCAGACATACTAGCCGTACAAGTATGCCCTAGACCTGTGAAGTAGTAGAGTGGTGTAAGTCTAACACCTCCTTTGAGCACCTGATGCTGAACAAACCGCGTGAAGCCGAAGATGTGAGGCAAATGATGAAGATGTCTGCTGTAATGTCCATTGAAGGATACTACTCCGCGAGTGTTGCAGCAGTTTGGGGTGTCACGAACCGCCGAGAGATCTCTATGGTAAAGGGTCGTCACGAGTAGTGTAGCAAACTATTGTACTCCGTCGATACTGGGTGAAGATACTGCGTGAAGGTCCCGAACCGAGTGTGAAAACAACTCTTGTCGTAAAAGAAATGCCAATAGACCTGCAAGTGTCTTGCCCAATAGAATCTGTGGTGTCTGTAGTCAAACCGTCTAGAGAAAATGGGGAAGCCCAAGAATCGTCATGAGAATGACCGGAAACCTGTCAATGCATGAACCTGCAACCCAAGGTGGCCAGGTGGCTAAGCTGTGTAAAACTCTAGGAAGGCCAGATGTAGCAATCTACGCCGTAAACGTCCTTCGAATCAAGGAAAGCCAAACTAATCAGTCTGCACTGTAGAAGCTACCGTAAGCTGCAGCAGTCACCAAGAGACCGCATGGACCACCACCAGATGGTGTCCTGTCAGTAGGTAGGGTAATCCAAGATGAGAGGAAAGCCAGATTGAACAGTCTCTGCTGTGAAAGGCCTCTGAGAAGAGATGTGGTCAGACCAAACTGTCTGCACCGTAATTATCCTGTAGAAGTAGGGAAGCTAGACTGAGTGTAAGGTGGAGCGGAAGTGAATGTTGATCTTGCTCAAGATGAGTGCTCCGAATTGTGCTCAAGGGTTCCTTTTACTTACGGAAGGGAGAGCCTTCCGTCCTTTAGAGAGAGAGTGCAATGATCACAAACAAAGTGAATGCTACTGTGAGTGGAAGTGATGAGACTGAGAGGAGAGAGAGAAGAATACGACACCAGGCGGTTCTCAAACCCTCCTCCAAGGGCCCCTCTTTCGATGGCGAGAGAGGTCTATGCTATTGATTGCACAAATCTGGTACAATGGTTTTGATGCAAAGAACTTGATGCTATGATGCAAATAACTTGATGCTATGATGCAAGGGAAGGCTAAGTGGACGATGACGGCGACGACGACAACGATGACGGCTATGGCTGAAATCTGGCTGAGTTTTGAGGCTCAAAAAATGCTGTTGAAGATTGGCTGAAAGCGCTGCTGAGGCCTGTTGAAAAACGCTGAAATACCTGCTGAAAAGTGCTGGGACTCTTGGCTGAAAACGCTGACTTTGTCTTGCTGAAAACGCTGCTGAATCTTGGCTGAAAACGCTGACGAAGCTGGGCTGAAAACGCTGATGATTCTGGGCTGAAACCGCTGAGGTTGAAGGGCTGGAAACGCTGGCGCTGAATGCGTGAGGGAGTCTTGCTGAGGATGGGAATCTTGCTGAGGAAGAACGCTAGAGGGCCTGTTGCAAGTGATTGCTTGTGCTCTCTTTGTTTCTCCTGCTTCTATTGAGTGATTGCCAGGTTTCTTTTATATTTCCTTAGCAATTTGCCTTCTCACTTTTCCAACAAAAGTCACTTATTAATATCTAAGTGAAAAATGTGTATTTTGGGAAAAAGGGTTTTATGCTCTGTAAAATGCTCATGATGGGTACTGATGAATGCCATGCTAATAATGAGGTGTGCAATCAGAGGATATGCAACTAATCTAAGTGCTTGGACATGCACCGGCCTGCGCACAGGCTCAAAAGGTGCCAAAACACTTCCTAGGCTGACTTGAACCCTAGACCTGAGATAGCTTGTCCACATGCACATAGGGTTATATGTGCACGGGACATCCCCTCCTTTTTAAAGTGAGGTACTGATACCGAGCTGCATGGCTTCCTTGTAGTCGGCCAACAACTCTGGATAATCTCTGAAAAATTCTTCATCGACCCACACTGCCTCGTGGGTTCCTCGATCCTTGAACTTCAAAAAGTATTGTTTGACTTACTTCTTTGAGCCATGGCGAAACCGATGCAACAACACTTGCTCCGGCTCCATTACTTCAGCTTTATCGATGATCTCGGGCTCTTCTTCTTCGGAAATGTCCTTCAGAGGTGTACCTTGAAACACTTTCAACCAAGAAACATAGAAAACGTTGCGCATTGACCATGAGTTAGGCAATTGTAATTTCTCATTGATCTCTTAATGACAGGAAATGGACCATACATTCTGAAAGACAACTTAGGACATTTCTTTCCAACTTGCTTAAGACGTTGCTTCATGATTCTCAAATAAACCCAATCCCCTTCCTTGATAGCAACATCGTGACGATGCTTGTTAGCCTATCGTGAGTAAGAATTTGTGAGCCTTGCTTAGCCGAAGCTTCACACTTTCAGAAATCTCATCCAACGACCGACTTTCAGCATTGGCATTAGGCATTTAACTGATCGAGCGAGCGAACGGCCAAAAGCTACCTCATACGGAGTTCTACCAATGGCAGAGGAATAAGAGTCATTCCAAAATTGCTTGAACCAAAGGGAGATAGAGCTCCCAATGAGACTGTTGATCATGCACATATGACTTCAAAACATCAAAAGCCAATTGATTGTAAATTTCAGTTTGACCATCTGACTATGGATTAAAAGCCAATGGAAAATTCAACTTAGTGCCAAAATTTTCAAAGAGAGCGTGCCAAAAATTGAACGTGAACTTAACATCCCTATCTGAAACGATTGACTTTGGCAAACCTCAGAGGGGGTACCAATGCTTTATGTACAACCGTGCTACATCTTGTGCATGGCCTTACAAGGAATCAACATGCAAAATTTGCTGAAACGATCAACAATCGTCAAACATTGAGTGTCACGTGCACATCTAACCCTATGTGTACGTGGCCAAGCTACTTCATGGCAAGGGTTGGGTTCAGTCCAGTGAGTCTAGCTTAGGAAGTGTTCTGGCACTTTTGTGAGTCTGTTCGCAGACCGTGCATGCCCAGACACTTAGAAGTAGATGCATATCCTCTGTTTGCACACAATATGATCATCAACAGTACCATCAAAATCCATCAGGAGCATTTTCCAGTGCATTAAACCTATTTTCCCTATTTTTGACATTTTTCACTTATTATTTTTACGTGACTTTTGTTGGGAGCTGGGTAGGACAAATGAGCAAGGCAGTATAAAAAAAAACCTAGCGCTAGGCTTATCAGGCAGAAAAGGAGGAAGTGCACAGGCAATTCACTTTGTAGGAGGCATCCCTCTCCCCCTCTCAAGCAAGAACCACCCCCTTAAGCCTTGGCGTTTTCAGCCTAAACTCTAGCGTTTTCCAACAGCAAAGCCAGCGTTTTCAGCCCCATAGACCTGGCGTTTTTCAGCATTGAACTACAACATTTTCCAGCTTGCATGGTAGCGTTTTTGTAGCCATCACATCAGAGTTTTAAGGGCAACAGTTCAACGTTTACAACAGCAGCAGTTCAGCGTTTTACAACAGCAGCAGCTCAGCGTTTTGCAACAGCAGCAGTTCAACGTTTTACAACAGCAGCAGTTCAACGTTTTCCAACAGCCAATTCAGCAGTAGAACCAGCGAACTCAGCGGATAAAGCACAACCCGAAAGAAACCTTTTCAGCTAGATGTCGCTGTCGCCGCCCTCTTCGACACCGTCGTCTCCAACCTAGACTCATTGCATCGTAGTCTCACGACTTGCATCAGCATCTTGTACTAGATTTGTGCAACCAATAGCATAGACTTCTCTCGCCACCGAGAGAGGGGTTTGACAACATGTTGGTGTCGTATTCTTCTCTCTCTATCTCTTAGTCTCATGCACCTTCATTCGCAATGTTCACCACTTTGGTTGTGTCCATTGCACTTTCTCACTAAAGGAACGGAAGGCTCTCCCTTCCGTAAGTAAAAGAAACCCTTGAGCACAGTTCGGAGCACTAATCTTGAGCAAAGTTCAACATTCACTTCCGCTGCACCTTACATTGGTATGAGAGCTTTGGCAGTGTTCTATATCACTCAAGGAAAGAACCTCAAGAACCACATAATTTTTTTTGCTTGTTGCGGTCGCACGTAACCCAAGTCCTCTTGGGCGTGTCAATGTTTAATCGTGTTTTGAAGAGTGACAGGAAACCTAAGAAAGAAGGGCTTGTCCAGCCTCCCCTTGTTTCTCTTTTCACTCATTGAGAGCGGACCGTGCACTTAGCGGCCGGCCAATCGACGTGAGGTGGGAAAAAGCAACCTTGGTGTGAGCGTAAGGCCGCCAAGGGGTGCTCGTGGGAAAGAGAAGAGCTCGGGTAAAGAGAAGATCCTTCTCTAACACAGATTGCAAGCGAAAGAAGAACCTCAAGACCCTCAAGAACCTCAAGAACTCAAGAACCCAAGACCCCAAGATCCACAAGAACCCAAGTTACTTGTGAACTTAAGACGACTTCAGTGGATGGTCATCACCCGAAGCGGAATGGATACTTCGCATGGAGGTGGTGAGCATGAAAGTGGCGAAGAAGAATTTTCCCCACCAGTAGGTTTTTCCGACCCTCTCCCTTCCTCATCTACGCCAAGGATTGCACTAACTCCTATGGAGGCTTTGGAGCAGTGTTTTATGGATAGGAGGATAGAACTAGAAGCGAAACGCGCTGCCTTGGAGCGCAAGCGCAAACAAAGACGAGCAGCATGGGAGCAAAGAAAGGAAGAATTGGATTGTAAACATGCAGATTGAAAAGCAGAAAGAGAAGCAGAAAGAAAGGATGACTTGAAGCGTGAGCGTGAGCAAGCGTGCGAAGTGGCCAAAGAAAGAATGGCAGTCTTAGAGCGTGAGCATGAGCACGCACGCTTGGCAGCCAAAGAAAGCCTAGCCGAATTCAATCGTAAGTGCGAAGAAAGACGGTTAGAGTATGAAGTGCAAAGCGCCCAACAAATGAAAGAGTTGTTGCGACTTTTTTCTAATGTGCAGGCGCAGTTTGAAAAGGAACAGGAGAAGGAGACTTTTTCAGTCTCGCCTGCTCCAAAGCATGACACACAGGAATTGCATGATAATGATCAGCATGATGATTTGCATGATAATGATAAGCATGATGATTTGCATGATCAAGATGTGATTATTCACAAGCATGATGATTTGCATGATAAAGATGTGATTACTCACAAGCAGGATGATTTGCAGGAAAAAGATGTGATTGTTCACAAGGATGATGGTTTAGTTGATGCTTTTTCTAGTGAAGCTAACCTCATTGCAGATTCGATCAATCATGAAGAACTGATCTTGGCTCTCGAGTCGAGGTCCAAAGAACCCCCACAGGAAGATTCGATCAACCACGAAGAACCGATCTTGGCTCTGGAGTTGAGGTACAAAGAACCCCACAGGAAGTATTCTATGTTCCAATGATTAGTCAGCACGCATTGTTCGAGTATATCATTCGTGATGCTTTCCTGTATTTTAATCACCGTCATTATGTGATCCCTTTTCACAGGCATGCCATATTGCACGTTGAGCACGATTCACTCATGAATGAGCACGGATGTATGCGGATTCCTCATGGAAAGATGAAATGTTTGCACCCAAGGAATTCACATTCCATGTCTCTTCTTTGGCATGACACAGTATCCGAGAGAGCACAAGAAGGATTGAGCATCGAGCATCGGCATTTCCATTGTGTTTTGCCACATTTGTTGGATTTAGATCAGAAAGACAAGTTTCGATTCCATTGTTTGCGTGTGTTTGATGAACGGTTTGGCACTCCGTCTATATGTTCATCTACATTGCATGCACAGTCTTTAAAGAAGACTAGTATTTTTCCAGTCACTTTACGTGGAATGGGTATGTTCATGTTTTTGTGTTGGAAGTGGTTTCATGAATTTTCATCCTCGGAGATTCTTAAAGAAGGTAGACGCATGACTATAGACGAAGTTGAAGCATCGAAGGAGCCACGAAAGACTTTGTGTCGCTTTCGGCGCGGCCCAAAGAAGCAAGCGTTGTAGACCTTTATGAAGTTCAAGTATCGCATGACTCGTGCATCAGAATGGGCCAGCGAAGAGTCCTTCCTAGGATCCCAGACACTGTTGGTGATCTCCCTTGACGCCATACAGTTCGGTACCAGTAACCCACTTTGAAAAGGAGGGGATGTCACGTGCACATCTAACCCTATGTGTACGTGGACAAGCTACTTCATGGCAAGGGTTCAGTTCAATCCAGTCAATTTAGCTTAGAAAGTGTTCTGGCACTTTTGTGAGTCTGTTCGCAGACCATGCATGCCCAGACACTTAGAGTAGATGCATATCCTTTGGTTGCACACAACATGATCATCAGCAATACCATCAGAATCCATCAGGAGCATTTTCTAGGTATCTCTCTTCCCATCTTAAGCAAGAACCACCCCCTTAAGCCCTGGCGTTTTCAGCCCTAAACTCCAGCGTTTTCCAACAGCAAAGCCAACGTTTTCAGCCCCATAGACTTGGCGTTTTTCAGCATTGAAGAACAATGTTTTTCAGCATTGAACTACAGCATTTACCAGCCTGCATGGTAGCGTTTTTGTAGCCAGCACATCAGCGTTTTAAGGGCAGCAGTTCAGCGTTTACAACAGCAGCAGTTCAGCGTTTTACAACAGCAGCAATTCAGTGTTTTCCAGCAGCCAATTCAACAGTAGAACCAACGAACTCAGTGGATAAAGAAAAATCCGAAAGGAACCATTTCAGCCAGATGTCGCCGTCGCCGCCCTCGTTGACACTGTCATCTCCAACCTAGACAAATTGCATCGTAGTCTCACGACTTGCATTAACATCTTGTACCAGATTTGTGCAATCAATAGCATAGACTTCTCTCGCCACCGAGAGAGGGGCCCTTGGAGGAGAGTTTGACAACATTCTGGTGTCGTATTCTTCTCTCTCTATCTCTCAGTTTCATGCACCTTCATTCACAATGTTCACCACCTTGTTTGTGTCCATTGCACTCTCTCACTAAAGGAACGGAAGGCTCTCCCTTCCGTAAGCAAAAGGAACCCTTGAGCACAGTTTGGATCACTCATCTTGAGCAAAGTTCAACATTCACTTCCGTTGCACCTTACATTGAGTGTTCCTTGAATGCAAACTAGGTGGAAGGTTAGTCACAAAATCCATAGAAATATCTTGAAAAGGCCCGTTGGGAATAGGCAGCGGTAGCAAGAGGTCTTGCTGCTTACCCCGAGGAGCTTTTACCTATTGGCAAATAGTGCACTGTGTGACATAATGAAACACATCTTTTCACATTTTAGGCCAATAAATGAATCTTTCTATCTTTTCCAAAGTGATGTTCATTCCCCTGTGCCCACCCGTGAGAGAGTCATGTGCATCGTGCAATAGGTTTTCTGAGAGAGAGCAACACACATAGACGGTGACGAAAATATACCAAACCATCACGAATGAGATAGTTGCTTGGCCCTTGGGAAGCAAGAGTCTGCAACCATTGCTTACCAAACTTGGAATCTGCGTATTGGTTCTTCATGCTGTCGAAAGACACACTTTGAAGAGAAATTGTGGATCTTGACTCAAGAGCCAGGATATGTCCTTTGCGACTTAACGCATCTGCAACAGGGTTAGCTTTTCCAAGCACATACTCAATCAAACCTCCAAATTGCTCAAAAAATTGTGACCACCGTGCTTGGCGATCACTCCAATGTCCACTAGGTATAGACTGGAGCCACTTGAGAGCTTGATGATTCGTGCAAACTGTGAACTCTCTACCATACAGAAAATGCTTCCAATGCTTGAGAGAGTGAATGATAGACAGAAGTTCTTTGTCATAAACGGAATAATTCTTTTTTGCACTATTTAACTTTCGACTAAGAAAAGTAACTGGACGGCCATGCTGCTGAAGCACAACTCCTATTGTGACATTGCTCGCATCCGTCCATACCTCAAAGGGGTGATCCCAAGAGGCAAGGATGAGACATGGCGCTTCTGTCACTGCAACCGTGATAGCTGCAAAAGCCTCAATGGCTGGCTCAGGCAAAACCACGCGCCGTCAGCAAGTTTTTACCCCTTTCAAAACATCTGTCATGGGTGCGGCAATGCGTGCAAAATTCTCTATGTCCAAACTATATGCTTGACATAAATCAAGAAAAGAACGCAGATCATATGCAGTTTTAGGCAAATCCTAATTACGAACGTGGTCCTTCACAGAATCTAGCTTGACGCCTGCTGCAGAAATGATATAACCCAGATAAGTAACTTCATTGAGAAAAAACTCAGTTTTCTTAGTTGCAATGTACAACTGACACTCATCCAAACAGACTAAAATCCTTTCTACATCCTTTTCATGTTGTTCCCACGACGCAGAAAAAATAAGAATATCATAAAAAAAGATAAAACACACTCATACCAATCATATCGAGAGCCAAGATCGGTTCTTCGTGATTGATCCTATCTGCAACGAGGTTAGCTTTACTAGAAAAAGCATCAACTAAACCATCATCCTTGTGAACAATCACAGCTTTATTATGCAAATCATGTGTGTCGTGCTTCGGAGAAGAAAAGATTGAGAGAGTTCCTTCTCCTTTTTCTTTTCAAGTTTGGTCTACACATTAGAAATGAGAGGTGAAGAATGAACAACTTCCTCCCCACGAATGACAATGGGAGAGTCACTTTTGGCATTGAAAGTGAGAGTATTGTCTGCCCAATCAATAAGAGGGTTATGCTCACGCAACCATCTAATGCCCAAAAGCATATCACATCCTGAGAGAGGAGACACTACAAATTTTCTACAGAAGGACGCTTGTTGAACAGTGAATAACAAATCAAGGCACTCTCTTGGAATGAGAGAGTCCATACCTGGAGCGAAGCCAGACACAAGATGTCTTGCGAACCTCCAAGCGGGCTCTTTCGACAAGAGAATCAACAATCATATCATGCGTACTACCAGAATCAAAGAAGACCACCATTTGTTGACCATTCACATGACCATAACACTTCATGAGAGACTCATCAATGATAGGATCATGAGAAACTTGGGAGATAGGAGTGTTCTCATTTATGACATTAATAGAGGATGTGGGTTCTTTGGGTTCTTTAGATTCGTTAGATTCAATCTTAGGACATGTTTTCTTTATGTGACCCTTGACGTGACGATGATAACATCGACCTTCCTTAGAATAAATGACTCGTTCTTTTGTCGTGATGTATCCTCCTATGATTCCTTGTGCAGCTTTTTCATCTGGGGTGAGCTTAGGTTTAGCAAGAGTGTTAGCTTTACCCTTGAATTCATTTGGAGAGTTTTTTTCCGAAAGACTAGAGGAAGATTGGTTAGAAGAGTTACCGTTCTTACCATTCTTACTGTTCTTACCGTTCTGAGGAGTCTGAGAGGTACTTTGAGAAGACTTGTTCTCCTTAGGCTTTCCCTTAATGTGCTTCATCTCCTGTGCGAGAGCAATCGCTACCGCCTTGTTGAGATCGATTGGATCGAGTACCTCGACATCATAATTATATACTCGTCCAATCCATAAAGAATGCCTCCTTGGGCTCATCATCCGATTTACGTAATTGGGTGCCGAGCTGCAAAACACGATTAGAGAAAGACATAACAACTAGCATACCATTTTGCTTGAGACTGCGCCAATCGTCTCTCAACCGTGCTAGGTACTGTGGTGGCATAAACCGCGCCTTGAGCTTGTCTTGGAAGTCGGCCCAATTGAAGGAAAGGGACGCGCCTTCTTCGGCTTCCTCTAGGTGCGCTGTCAACTGTGCCTCTTGCCATGCGTGGTACCAATTAATGGCATCACCAGCAAGGTACATGGTTGCCGTCAAAACCCTGCTATTTCTTGTCTTCTTAGTTGTCACAAAATAAGCATTCAATTGATGCAACCAAGAATGAATAACACTAGCATCCATCTTACCGTCATACTTAATGAATGTGATCTTCTTTGTGACGGGGTTGTTGGAGTCCTAATCCTTGCTTCAGCTACTTGATGAACTACCAACTCTTGCATGCATTGGGTTGTTGGAGTCCGAATCATTGCTTCAGCTACTTGACCGGCTCGGGTTTCGAGGTGAGTACCTGTAGAACCAACTCTTGCATGCGTTGGTCTCTCTGTGCCTCATGCTCTAATTCCAAGGCCGCTCGTCTTTCTTCGGCCGCCAAGCGCGCTTGCTCATGCTCACGCTCAAAGGCTAACCTTCGTTCGCCCCGCTCGCGCTCCAAGGTAGCGCGTTGCGCCTCTTGTTGTAGCATCATGTCCATCATCGACTTAACCAAAGCCTCCATCAAATTTAATGCAAACCGCGGCGTAGATGGGGAACCTCTTGGTGGGGAAAATTCTTCACCACCACCTCCATGCTCATCACCTTCACACAAAGTATCCATTCCGCTCTGGGTGATGACTATACACTGAGATCTTGGGTTCTTAAGTTCACGAGGAACTTGTGTTCTTGAAGTTCTTGAGGTCTTTCTTTAGCTTGCAATTTGTGTTAGAGAAGGCTTTTCTCTTACCCGAGCTCTACTCTTTCCTGCGGGCGCACCCCTTAGCGGCCTTGTGCTCACACCAAGGTTGCTTTTTCCCACCTCACGTCGATTGGCCGGCCGCTAAGTGCACGGTCCGCTCTCAATGAGTGAAAAGAGGAACAAGGGGAGGCCGGACAAGCTCTTCTTTCTTGGGTTACTTGTCACTCTTCAAAAACACGATTAGGAATCGACATGCCCAAGTGGACTTGGGTTACGTGCGACCGCAACAAGCAAAAAATTTCTTGTGGTTCTTTCCTTGAGTGATACAGAACACTGCCAAAGCTCTGATACCAATGTAAGGTGAAGCGGAAGTGAATGTTGAACTTCGCTCAAGATGAGTGCTCCGAACTGTGCTGAAGGGTTCCTTTTACTTACGAAAGAGAGAGCCTTCCGTTCCTTTAATTAGAGAGTGCAAATGATCACAAACAAAGTGAATGACATTGTGAATGAAGGTGCTGAGAGAGAGAGAGAGAGAGAGAGAGAGAGAGAGAGAGAGAGAGAGAGAGAAGAATACTACATCAGAATGTTGTCAAACCCTCCTCCAAGGGCCCCACTCTCTATGGCGAGAGAGGTCTATGCTATTGATTGCACAAATCTGGTACAATGGTCTAGATGCAATGGACTTGCGACGATGTTGACGACAATGATGACGGCGACGAGATGGGCTGAAAACTCAAAACGCTAGGGGCTGAAATCTGCAAATTTGCAATTTGCTGAATTCTGACACTGTCAGTGAGGACGGGGATGGCGACGATGCGTTGAAAATGCAGATGCTGAAATTTGCGAACAGCGGGCTGAAACTGAAAACGCTGGCTGATCTGACTGCACGGCGAGGATCTGCTGCGGGAAGGTGAGATCTACAAGGTTAGGGGTTGTTCTTGCGGAGTCTAATTGCTGAAAACAGAAAACGCTGATGCAATGGGTGTTCTTGTCGCGGAGAATTTGCAAAACGCTAGAATGATCTGCAAGTTGCAAAAACGCTAGGCTGATCTTGTATCTGTTGCAAAAACGCTAGGCCTTTTGCTGCAGAAACGCCAAGGCTGATCTGCAAGAGAAAACGCTGGCTAGTCTTGATGGTTGAAAACGCTAATGAAATCTGCCGGTCTTGCTAAGAAGGTGCACTGCAAGTGTAGGTACTTCTTTTGCCTCTTGTGCCAGAAAGTGCTAGCGCTAGGTTTCTTATATAGTGTCTTGCAAAATTGCCTTACCTAGTTTCCCAACAAAGTCACTTATTAATAATAAGTGAAAAATTGATAAAATACGGAAAATGGGTTCTGTGCACTGTAAAATGCTCATGATGGGTACTGACTGTCATGCTGATGATCATGCTGTGTGCAACTAGAGGATATGCAACAACTCTAAGTGCTAGCCAGACTTGAAGTAGCTTGTCCACATGCACATAGGGTTAGATGTGCACGTGACATCGTCTCTGGGAATGTCGTAATCCCATATGCCATGAACATGAACTTCTCTGATGAGTGCATAGGTGTGTCCATAGCAAACCACAAGTCACCACCCCCTCTGGAGTGTGCAACCGTCGAATGATGGGTGGAATGAATGGATCTCCCAAGGATCGTACGCTCGTAGATGATCAAGCCAATGTCAAAGATACTGTGTACTGCAACAGGCAACGAGAGACCGTACGGACCACCATCAGATGGTGTCCTGGCAGGAGGTAACTTCATCCTGTGTGGAAAAACACAAGCCAAGAGGCTGCTATCCACCCAACAACACAACTGCGAGGTGATGAAAACGCTGTTGTCCAGCGATTTTCATCGTGCTCGTACGCTCGTGGCAGGGTTCAAAGCGGTGCAGAGGGTGTAGGAAGGATGGTGAATCCCTGGCACAACTCCTGGTGGGCTGAAAACAGAGAAAACAGCAGGTATTGCTGGCTGTAATCTGATGATCTGAAGAGGAATTTGACCGGCAATGCACCGGATGCAAGGGTGTGTGTCGTAGGCAAGATCCTCTGGTGTGTGAAAAGCTAAGCGTTGCCCCCTCTGCTGCAAAGACGTAGCAGCCATCCAAAAACGCTAATGAAAGGAGGAGGTTTTCCGCGACAAAATTGCCCAAAAACAGTAGCGCTGGCAACCTTGATAAAAAATGCCAGGTGTAAATGCAAAAACGCAGGTTGAGGAGGTTCTCCGCGACAGAAAAACGCGGATTTCCATCGCTTGCCTGGTGCATGCAAAAATGCTGGCTGTTGGGAGAAGTTCTTAATGTAGTGTAGCACCTTGGAACCGGCAGAGCCTGAAGCTAGTGATACCATGTGAGCTGGTGACTGATACCATGTGCTGCTTGAGCTCTGATTTCGTGTGAGAGTGCCTGTGAGAGAGAGAGAAGAAGAAGAAGAAGAAGAGAGTTTTAAGGTCGTAGGAAACTATCCCAAGAGACCTTAAAGATCTAGCCGACGAGGAGTTGAACTCAAGACGTGTTATTCAAGAGGGAAATGGCATAACCACAATTGCCAAGGGTAGGAAAGGGGGCGATCAGTCCCCCATTGACTACGAGAGCAAGAGAATCTCGGTACAACAGATATGGAAGTGGGTACACCCCTGGCCCCATAAATAGGTGCCCAAGGGGAGGTAGGGCAAGGCTTGATAAAAACCCCCCACGACCCAACAAGAAAAATGATATATGGAAATATATGAGGGCGCCCAGACAAAGGTGGATGACGGGCCCCAAACTCGGGCGGTCGGACGAGGTACAACCTGGACTAAGGGTGGCCAGCCCGGAGACATACTAGCCGTACAAGTATGCCCTAGACCTGTTAAGCAGTAGAGTGGTGTAAGTCTAACAACACACACACACACACACACACACACACACACACACACACACACACACACACACACACACACACTCACATACACACATATGAGTTTCTTTTGACCATGCCCTCACAACTCTCCCTCCAAATTTGGTGTATTATGACCTTGAAATACTGTTATGCTTGTATAACGTGCCTTGTCTGGTCTTAATAGTTGCCTCTTTTGGGGTACTTGACCACTAACTTTGGTCAATTAACAAATTACATCAGTAGTGTGGGATTTTTTTGTTTTCAAATTACCCCCCTAGGGTGACCTGTGCATTTCTCTAGCGTTTAACCCCACACCATGCTCCCCAGCTTGTATAGTCTACCTCCTTAAAACCTTGAGTCTAACCCCCTGGTTACAAGAACCCCTTGTGGGACGGCTTTCTTCATAAGGGACCGGGGTTTTTTAACCTACATGGAACTCCACCCTTCACAGGGCGCCTGGCTTGCCACCCACTTACTCTCGAGGTTTGTAGGACATCATGACCCACTGGCACTACGCATGCATAATGGAAATATCACGCCCCGTTTTTTGTCTCTCTCTCTCTCTCTCTCTCTCTCTCTCTCTCTCTCTCTCTATTGACTATCTATCTCAGACCCACCTGTGGGCTCTCTACTTATGGCGGTCCGCCTCTCTCTTGCCTTAACCCATACAGTGATTACCATGGTGGCCACCTCTCATATTCTTGTGCCTTGAGATTTGGGCATGACTGAATGTGCAGATCATGTGGGAGATCTTCCAAGCTTGGCATTACTTGACGCCTCCACCTACTGGGGTTTGCTATATAAGGAGTTGAGGGTTGCTTGGGCCCCTCACTTAGCCTTGTTTTGCGTATTGTGTGTGTATGAGAAAGTGAGGAGTGAGGGCTTTCTTTCCGCCTGCTTATTGTGGTGCTATGAGTTGGTTGAACATGAAGTGGCTTCTCAAGTTGGTACCCTGCCGAACTGGCTCTGTTTTGCAAAATTACATTGTGCTCTATTTTTTGTACTCTGCATAGCCCGTGGAAAATGGGTTTAATCTGGGAATGCTGTACCGTGATTGACTATGCATAATAGGTTGGTTTTTGGCCGCATGAATGGTTTCTGCATCATACGTTGCATCTCTTGCTCTACTGTCTATTGCTCGCTTTGAGAGAGATGATTGGGACAGATTTCTTTTGCGGTTTTTGGTGTGGATGCATGGCATGTACTCCGTAGTCATTGTGATTTTGTGGTGTTTTCAAGGACAGTCAGACGGTTATTAGAGAGATGGGACAAATTTTGTGTTGGTTCTTGGGGAGCATCTTACGGGGAGACGGTCACAAACTGGCCTGCAACAATGTTGTCTGACCATGCCTTGGTTTCTTTGTAGTTGAGGCTCCAAGTATCCTCTGGGCCCAGACAAGGATCACACATTCCTGAGTCAGTGTTGCGGGATGCCTCATTGAGCTAGGCTTTGCAAGAGATTTGGTCACATATCACTCCTTCTGTGGATCCGGCCCTTCTCCTTGCCATGCTGATAGCAGCGTCATCTGAGGCTTGCGAACATGTATCAGGATAAGACAGCATGCTCTATTTCGCAGAGAGTGGGAGTTACATGACAAATTGGGATGATCCACAATCTTTTTGAGCGTGAGGCTGACAGTAGGGAGACTCTCAATCATATTTAGTTGGATTAAGCTGTTTTTTCTTATCACGCCTCGGCATCAGCATGAATATTGAAGGCTGATAGGATGAATAAGACTTCTTTAAACATTTTTGTGGGTGCCCTATTGGGAGCTCTGTTCATGCTTTGTGTGACTCAACAAACATTTTGCACACGGGTCCAGATGAGGTTCTTGATATTGCTTCTTATTACTTTGATGCTCGCTCATTTCTTTGCTCGTGGTCCATGGAGATTTCTGGGACATCTTTGAGGGGCGGGCCACTATGTGTTGATATGTTCTTTTTGGAGATGTCTGCAAGACCCCAGATTTTTCTTGCTCCAAACAGTGCACCTATGATTAAATTCAGATTGCAAACACTACATGATATCTCTTGGACGAGAGAGACTGTCTATGATACCTTATATGAGCAAACGATGGTGGAGGCCATTATTTCATGGATCTTAGACAGTTTGTAGATTTGTATGAGAGTCAAATTAGTGATGCCTTGGGAAAGTTGGTTTGGTTAGAGAGTTGCTCATATTGTTACCTACCCTTGGCTTTTGTAGTGGAGGACAAGTGGGTTCCTCTTCCCTCTCTTCTAGTTTGGCTGTATAGGCCTAGCCTTTGATGTATTGCCCATCTTTTGTAACTTTGTATCACTGGTGAATTTTCCCTTATGGTTTATTGTTCTTGTTATATCTTATGGGCTCCATTTATTGTGTGTTGCCTTCGTGTTGTAACTTGGTTACGTAAAATAAAATGGTCAAGCCCTCATTTTTACACACACACACACACACACACACACACACACACAGAGAGAGAGAGAGAGAGAGAGAGAGAGAGAGAGAGAGAGAGAGAGAGAGAGAGAGGTGAATTGAAACGAAATGTTATATTGACGTCTTCAAAAGGCCAAAATGGCCTATGAGAGGATGACCTATGAGACCAAAAGGTTACATCTATATGTGACTCACAATGTCTAAGGAACATAAAATAAAAATAATGAGGATACCTACTACGTCAAGTGGGTAGGTATGTAAGCCTACCCTGCATCCTCATCCTCATCATCATCAGCATCACATAATACATCATCTCAAAACGAATGGGGAGGGTTTCATTCACATGAGGCCTACTTGAGCAACAACAGATGAGCGCTTAGAGTCACTTAAATACCTTGCCCTCGCGCGGGGGGGGGGGGGGGGGGGGGGGGGGGGGGGGGGTCAGCCTTGCTAGAATGGGATTGAGAGGTGGAAGGGAGGCACCACCAATCCCAGCGGATGCCACCTGTGAACTGACGCCCTTCCAAGCGGTATGGCATTTCCTTTGTGAAAACCATCGGGTTTTAAGGGCAGTTTAGCTAGGTGGGCGATAAGCTACCTTGGGTAGGAAACTCCAATGGGAAGGCCGAAGCAAGTCTAGCATTATCTGGGCCTCTAATCTGAGGTACTTGGTCGTTGTCATGCCCATAACTTTTTAGCGATGTGGGTGTTCCTGAGTTACTGTGTACACCCGTGGACCATTGTTGCCCCGCAAACCCCCCCCCCCCCCCCCCCGGTTTCTTGTTGGTCCTTAGCTTTCTTTCCCTTTTCTGTTTTCCTGTTTGTTGCATGATTGCATCTTCTTTCCTTTGTGTGTCATACATGCTCTATGTTGTATGATTTTTGTTTTCTAAAACTACAAGTTTTGTAGATGATGCTCTCCTTTCTTTCCCAAACTCATGTTACAAGTGGAGGTTTAGATTTCCGATGTTGAAATGGTGTTTATGAGCTAAAATTTCTCACATTTTCAGACATTGCAAGGATTGACTCGAGGGAAGAATATCATTCTTACCAGTGGAGCCGGAAATTCAATGGACTTGAGGGGGCCCAATGATGTTGCTAACATGGCCACCTTGTTTGGTTTATCTAGGGAAGCTGCAAAGCATTCGGTATCAAAGAATTGCGAGTAATACATACTCCCCAGATTGTCTTTTATGCTGCATTAACAAGCCAAATCTTAAAAACACTTGACCTGCATTTGGTAGGGATGCCATCGTTCGTGGGTTGGAAAGGAAAAGGACATACAAGTCAACAGTGATTGTCGAGAGAGTTCCAGCTTGGGAGCTTTCAGGATCTGAAGAGTCTTGGTTTGAGGTCCCCAAGGCTTGGGATCCCATGTCAAATGCGAGAATAGAAAGCGATTTTTTGCTACCAGAGAAGACATTAAACATTGGAGCCCTTCAAGATGATAGTAGTGTTGAGCTTATAGAGAAACAACCGGGGAAAAGTACTCACTCAGGTCTCATAAACCAAGCGGGGCTACAGATTGGTAGTCTGAATGAACGTCCTGAAGATGTTCTGAACCAGGATAAAGAGGAGGGCTTTCTGAGCATTGATTACCTGGAGCCCCTGAAAAGTCTTGTCGTGGGTGGTATTGAAAGTGAGAAAGGAAGCTTTGAGAAAAAAGGAAAGCATCTGGGTAAACCCAGGAAGAAAAGGAAGAGATGAGTGTCTTTTGTAGACCTTTCTTTGGAGAGGTGTTGGGGCCAACATGCTCAACTTTTTTCAGCCAGGTTCGCTATACTAGTGGTCTAGTTCAATACAGATTTTGTAGACCTTCAGAAAATTTTATGGACTGATATAACCTTGAAGTGTTAATACTAAAAGCAATGAGGGAAAAAGTGTTCTTACAATTCTTTTGGGAAAATATTTGTTCCTCTCTGTTTTTGGCTTTCTAAAATAAGCCCCACTGAAGAAGGGAGGTAGGCCTACACTTGAATATTTTTGATACTTGTGGACCTACCTTTGCATGCAAAGCCTTAAATCTCCTTTGATCTTAATTAGTAAATGCGAACCTCTTAATTTGTAAATGGTGAGCCTCACATGAATTCCTTTTCATTCGTATGTTTTAGAATGCCAACGTGAGTGTTTGCGTTGTTTCTCTTGCAAAGAACTTGGAATTGATGCATTGGCTACTGAAGCTGGATATCTGTACACTCACACAATCAGTTTGATCATTGAGTTATGCTTCCAGTTTCAATTTTCTCATACTGAAGTTGGATCAGTTTGATCATTGAATTATGCTTCTCATACTGAACTTGGCTGCTGAAACTAGATATTTTATACACTTGCACAATCAGCTTGATCATTGAGTTATGCTCCCTTTGTCGTCAGCTCAGAGCAAGCTAGACTGACAAGTGTTTCTCATAGTCTCTCTCTCTCTCTCTCTCTCTCTCTCTCTCTCTCTCTCACACACACACACACACACACACACACACACACACTTTTTTTTTTTTGTAAATCTGTTGACTAATTTAAAAGTGGGAAATGAAAACCCACCAGAAAGATCAAATATAGAGGAACACAATTCTCTCTCTCTCTCTCTCTCTCTCTCTCTCTCTTTCTCTCTTTCTCAGTTTAATACCTGATTTATAGTACATTTATAGTCATCAACTATTAGATTTATAGTACATAAACAAA